>NC_090034.1:54887594-55137594 GCF_037176765.1 Anolis sagrei
ATGATGTAGCCAAGGACTGGCATCGTCAATTCAAATGTGATCAGACTTTGGTGTAAACACCTCCAATTCCAGGGTGACCCCACTCTGCTATTGATGAACACACCATCCAGCAAGTGGAGTTTGCCATTTTGAAAAATCACCATGTAACCATTTGCCACCAGGCCCAAAATGTCAAGATGAGTGTGGGGTCCGTGCCAAAAATCACCCAAGACCATCTTAGAATCATAGAGTTGGAAGAGACCTCATGAACCATCCAGTCCTACCCTCTGCCAAGAAGCAGGACAATTGCATTCAAAGCATCCCCGACAGTTGGCCATCCAGCCTCTGTTTAAAAGCTTCCAAAGAAGGAGCCTCCACCACACTCCGGGGCAGAGAGTTCCACTTCTGAATGGCTCTCACAATCAGGAAGTTCTTCCTAATGTTCAGATGGAATCTCCTTTCTTGTAGTTTGAAATCATTATTCCGTGTCCTAGTCTCCAGGGAAGCAGAAAACAAGCTTGCTCCCTCCTCCCTGTGGTTTCCTATCACATATTTATACATGGCTACCATATCTACTCTCAGCCTTCTCTTCTTCAGGCTAAACATGCCCAGCTCCTTAAGCCGCTCCTCATAGGGCTTGTTCTCCAGACCCTTGATCATTTGAGTCGCCCTCCTCTGGACACATTCCAGCTTGTCAATATCTCTCTTGAATTGTGGTGCCCAGAATTGGACACAATATTCCAGGTGTGGTCTAACCAAAGCGGAATAGAGGGGTAGCATGACTTCCCCAGACCTAGACACTATGCTCCTATTGATGCAGGCCAAAATCCCATTGGCTTTTTTTTGCCGCCACATCACATTGTTGGCTCATGTTTAACTTGCTGTCCACGAGGACTCCAAGATCTTTTTCACACGTACTGCTCTCGAGCCAGGCATTGTGCCCCCATCAAAATGAAGAGACAATGTGGCATGCTCAACAAAGGTGTCCATCCGCCTTCTGCAAGACAATGCACCACTTCGCAACTCACGTGTTACCCAATTGGAAAAAGCATGCTCCCATGGCTTTGAAATTCAACCGCATCCCCCTTCTTCACGCGACTTTGCACCATCGGACATCCACCTCTTTCCAACAATGAAGTTATTTGTGAAGGGCAAGCATTTTTCTGGTGATGAGACTCTGATTTCCGAAGTCACAACGTGGCTTTTGGAGCAACCTGTCCACTTCTACAAGCAAGGTGTTTACAGTTGCTTAAAAAGATGGGAGAAAGGTGTCTCCTTTAGGTGGCACCGATGGAGAAAAGGAATAATCACCGGGCTAAGTTTCATTGCTCTCAATCCACAGAAAGTGGGTCATGGGAAAGATTTAATGAACACCCCTCTTAACTTTACCTTAGAAAACGCAGGCAAAAGTAACTTTTCCCTTAGGAAAACCTGGCGGGAGGCCTGGTTTCTGAGTCGAAAAGCGTAGACGGCAGCCGTGGAGGAAGGGGAATAGGGAAGGAGAGAGGCATGGCCGCCTGCCGAAGTCGAAGCGCTTCTTACAGTCACGATTACCTTCCAGACAATTCAATCTAAGCCATCAGTGGGGAACTCCATTTTGATTTGTAATTGCAATTAAAACACCGAACACCCGTATCTAGATAGATGGATAAATTCTGGCTTGGGTTTTCCAAGCAAAGGAGGCCAGTTCTGATTCCTCCCCGCTCCGTCCTTATCAAGCTGCGTCTCGAAAGGGAATCGAGATAATAGGATCAGAGTTCTTTATTTATTTTCATTATCTGCTCAGCCTCCAAACGACAACGGCCTCCTTATCGGATGGAGGAGGTGAATAGCCCCGTCTTTAATAGCAAAGAGGCTCCAGCCCACTGGGTCATTATCTGCAATCAGATTAGGAGGAAAAGGGGAAGGGAACAAAAAAGATGAAAAGAGAGGTAAGGAAAGAAAGAGAGGACAGCTTTCGGAACATTATGACCACAAAGGCTGCAGAGCATCATTTCAAGCTGGCCTCGAGTTTTATGAAGAGCTCAAAGTGATGGAAGCCACGTCTTAATAGTGCTGAATCCGCTTCGGGTTTTAGTCCGAACTGCATCAAAGCAGACCAAGTTAATCTAAAGCAGTGGTTCTCAACCTTCCTAATGCCGTGACCCCTGAATACAGTTCCTCATGTTGTGGTGACCCCCCAACCATAACACTATTTTTGTTGCTACTTCATAATTGTCATTTTGCTACTGTTATGAATCATCATGTAAATATCTGATATGCAGGATGTATTTTCACAAATACCTGATACGCCCAAATTTGAATACTGTTAGGGTTGGGAGGGGATTTATTTTTGTTATTTGGGAGTTGTAGTTACTGGGATTTATAGTTCACCTACAATCAAAGAGCATTCCGAACTCCACCAATAATGGAACTGGACTAAACTTGGCACACAGAACCAACAGAAAATACTGGGAGGGTTTGGTGGGCATTGACCTTGAATTTTGGAGTTATGGTTCACCTACATCCAGCGAACACTGAGGACTCAAACAATGATGGATCTGGACCAAACTAGGCATGGATACTCAATGTGCCTGAATGTGAACACTGGTGGAGTTTGGGGAAAAGAGATATTGACATTTGGGAGTTGTAGTTGCTGGGATTCATAGCTCACCTACAATCAAAGAGCATTCTGAACTCCACCAATGATAGAATTGGGCCATACTTCCCACACAGAACCCTCATGACCATCAGAAAATACTGTATTTTCTGATGGTCTTTGATGACCCCTCTGACACCCCCTCGTGACCCCCAACCCCCAGGTTGAGAAACGCTGATCTAAAGAAACCATGAAAATGAACAAAATCTGGCTACCAGTATTTAAAAAACATCTAAAATCATAACAGTAAATAAAGAACAACATTCAAAAACGGGGGAACTTCAGACAAGAAACAATCAGGGACAGCTAATCACTTCAACAAAGGATTCCCCCAGGCAGTAAGAAGCCACAACTTAAAAACTGCTAGGCCACTAAATGCTAATCAAGGTGGCCAGTTGAAACATTCACACCTACCTCCAACCCTGGACACTCCACAAATATATAAACCCCATTTTCCTAGTTTCCAACAGACCTTACAACCTCTGAGGATGCCTGCCATAGATACAGGCGAAACGTCAGGAGAGAATGCTTCTGGAACATGGCCATACAGCCTGAAAAAACTTACAACAACCCTAAAGAGTTGTAGTTCCACAATTAAGCCTTCTCTGCTCAGTTGCAATTCCCAGGAGTCTGTCGTATCGACTTGTGTCTGCATGGCGCCAAACTGTATTAATTCCACAGTGTAGACACAGACCCGTTGAGACATATCAACTCATTTAGGATAGTTTCAGTCTTGTGATTGAATTTTTTTCAACGTGTAGGTGATTAGATCTTATGGGAATACATCTACAAAATAAATAACTAAACAATCGATACTTCTCCCGATATTGCTGCCTGATATACCCATTGTATCTGTCGCTGACAAATGGTCATCTCCCTTTTTGTCATTGATACAGGCTGACCACTGATAAACCGGCCAGACATGCTGATGGATGCTGCTGGTAAGAGGAACAAATAGATACATATTTCCCATTATGATTTCAATGGATGCCCGTTATTTCCCATTAGGGTCTAAATGGATGCTTACAGCTCTGTAATGGCTGCTGATCGAGATAGCAAAATCTTGAAATGCCCAAGGATATTAACCCTTGGATGTGATGAGTTCAAGATGCCTGGGAAAGCATAATCTCTTTCTTCCTTGCTGTCTCTTGCAATGTAATGAAAGCATGATTCCTTGTATGCGCCCTGTTATGGAATGGGGTGTCTGGATAGTGACATTTCTGTGTTTCTACCTAAGGGAGCTTCGCTCTGCTTTCATAGAATCACAGAATCATAGAGTTGGAAGAGACTTCATGGGCCATCCAGTCCAACCCCCTGCCAAAAAGCAGGAACATTGCATTCAAAGCACCCCTGACAGATGGCCATCCAGTCTCTGTTTAAAAGGCTCCAAAGAAGGAGTATCCACCGCACTCCGGGGCAGAGAGTTCCACTGCTGAACAGCTCTCACAGTCACGAAGTTCGTTCTCATGTTCAGATGGAATCTCCTCTCTTGTAGTTTGAAGCCATTGTTCCGTGTCCTAGTCTCCAGGGAAGCAGAAAACAAGCTTGCTTCCTCCTCCCTGTGGCTTCCTTTCACATATTTATACTTGGCTATCATGTCTCCTCTCAGCCTTCTCTTCTTCAGGATAAACATGCCCAGCTTTTTAAGCCACTCCTCATAGGGCTTGTTCTCCAAGCCCTTGATCATTTTAGTCGCCCTCCTCTGGACACATTCCAGCTTGTCAATATCTCTTTTCAGTTGTGATGCCCAGAATTGGACACAATATTCCAGGTGTGGTCTAACCAAGGCAGAATAAAGGGGTAGCATTACTTCCCCAGACCTAGACACTATGCTCCTATTGATGCAGGCCAAAATCCCAAGCTTTTGAACAGGGGCTGGATGGCCATCTGTCAGGGGTGATTTGAGTGCAGTGTTCCTGCTTCTTGGCAGGGGGTTGGACTGGATGGCCCATGACGTCTCTTCCAACTCTATGATTCTACGATTCTATAAGGGTCTGGAGAACAAGCCCTATGAGGAGCGGCTTAAAGAGCTGGGCATGTTTAGCCTGAAGAAGAGAAGGCTGAGAGGAGACATCATGGCCATGTATAAATAGGTGAGAGGAAGTCATAGGGAGGAGGGAGCGAACTTGTTTTCTGCTGTCCTGGAAACTAGGATGCGGAGCAATGGCTTCAAACTACAAGAAAGGAGATTCCATCTGAACATTAGGAAGAACTTCCTGACTGTGAGAGCCGTTCAGCAGTGGAACTCTCTGCCCTGGAGTGTGGTAGAGGCTCCTTCTTTGGAAGCTTTTAAACAGAGGCTGGATGGCCATCTGTCGGGAATGCTTTGAATGCAATTTTCCTGCTTCTTGGCAGGGGGTTGGACTGGATGGCCCATGAGGTCTCTTCCAACTCTATGATTCTATTTTTCCACATAATCACCATTCAGTCAATAGATTTTGTCATTGATGGGACGGGTTTTTTTAATGCCTATTTCGTAGAAGTCTCCCTCCGCGTTTTTCTGCCAGTTCGTCACTTCAATTTTCACCTCATCGTTGTGGGGAAAGTGTTTTCCACCCAGGCGTTCCTTCAATTTAGTGAACAGATGATTGTCATTGGGTGCAAGATTGGGGCTGTGAGAGTGGTGGCTGAAAACATCCCAACCAAATGAAGTCAACAACTCTTGTGTTGCATGTGGCTGCGCATTGTCATGAAGGAGACAGACAGAAGGGAAATGGAATGAGGATGCTCATCTCTAACCTTCACAACGCCAGTCAATGAACCACTGATGACTGGCACTGCTTGTTCTCTTCTGCTGGCTTCCTGCAGTGATACCAACTTCCCCCGCGAAAATTCCCCGTGAGAGCTATATGCCTTGTAATCTTACTTTCCGGATAAACCTTGTATTCCCCCCTGGCTTTGTGGACGTGATATGGGACCGGGAGATATAGTACAATCTCTTTAGTTTCCCAAGATTTCCATTTCAGTGGATGTACTAATAGATTTATTCTAGCCCTATCCAAAGCGTTGAACCTTTGTTGTTGTTTATTCGTTCAGTCGCTTCCGACTCTTCGTGACCTTAATCCCTCCTGCCCTTGGTCGGCCCCTCTTCCTTTTTCCTTCCGTTTCCCCTATTATCATTGTCTTCTCCAAGCTTTCCTGTCTTCTCATTATGTGGCCAAAGTACTTCATCTTTGCCTCTAAAATCCTTCCCTCCTGGAGTATGGACTGGTTTGATCTTCTTGCGGTCCAAGGCACTCTCAGCATTTTCTTTCAACACCACAGTTCAAAAGTGTCTATCTTCCTTCTCTCCTTATGGTCCAGCTCTCTCATCCATAGGGTACTACGAGGAATACTGCGTGTGTTATGAACCCAAAGAGGTTCCTGTTCTTTCTGCAGAGTGTTCAAGGAATAGTAAGGTAGTTTAGATCAATGAGACACTTTGGAGACCAAATTTGGTTTTGACACTATTCATGTAACATTTATTGAAATACAATAATCACAGAATCATATCAGAATCACATCAAGGAGAGCTTTCGTGCACACACACGTTCACGCATACTCACGCACACACAGGCCTCCTCCGGCGAAGATGATCAGTATTTTCTGAGGAGGTGCGGACACTCTGTTGCCATGGATCAGGAAGCTTGCATCTTCTTGGTGTCCCCTGCATTTATAGGCCAAAATCTATTTTTCTTCTTTCTAATAATCAGGTTGTTCTGTTCCTTTCAAGTCTGTTCCAGTCCAGGACATCCTCAATCCAGGCCTCATGACTTATGGGGTACACCTGCACACTCCTTACATGCTTGGTCACATACCTTATTGTCCATTGTTGTTCAGTTGTGCCTTGCTGCTTCCTCGCTTCGACTGCCAAGTTCCTCCCATATCATGCCTTGCGAGAACTCCATGTTGGTTTTCTTCAGGCCTGTTTCTCCTCTCCTACATGCATTCAAACATTCATTCCTCACACGTGCAGATCCCAGTAAGGTGGCCTTTTGCATCTGACAGATGGTAATTTTGTCAGCGTCGATTGTGTTTAAGTGCACGCCAAGGTCTTTAGGCACTGCACCCAGTGTGCAGATCATCACTGGGACCACCTTTATTGGCTTGTGCCAGATTCTTTGCAGTTCAATCTTTAAATAGCATTATTATTATTATTATTATTATTATTGTGCAAGTTTTATCCGAATAGGCTTTGAAATATGTAGGAGACTTTCTCGCAATGGCAAGAAAATTGCCAAAATTACCCCTCGAAAGGAAACTTAGTGAAGGATTGCATCTCTAGCTTTGATCTCATCGCTCTCTTAGTTGGAGACCATATTAGATGAGTTACTTCCCACAAGAAATTGCGAATATCTCCTCCGATCGGTTAGTGACATTGTCTCGAACATGATTAGGTTTGTCAGTCCAAGGAGGCTCTTTTACACACTGCTTTCCATAGTAAAAGAAGAAGAAGAAGGAAGAGGAAATCAATGGAGGCAAAGCTGCTTTCTTGGCGATAAGGCGCACACAGCGAAGTGTCCCCTCGGCAGCGCATGTTGTACCGAGATGTAATTGGGAGGCGAGAGGGAAATGCGTGTTTGCATAGCATGGATAAGGAACGCACATGCCGAGAGAAAGGCTCATTTCAACCCCGCAAATAAAGATTGCTGAAACCAAAGCCAAGGATTAATTACATCCTGTCGAGGGCTGGAAGGAGCCGGGTTTGGTTCCGCATTCACTTCTGAGACTCTCCAAAAGAGGAAGGAAGGAAGAAGGATGAGAAGAAAGAGGCCGCATGAGGGGACATGTTATGGCTTTTCTGCTCAGGACCCACATTCTGTCTTGATCTGCACTCAAGAGATAAAAAAATGTCTTTCAGCCATGAAATGGTAGCTGCTTTCTCTTCCTTCCTTCCTTCCTTCCTTCCTTCCTTCCTTCCTTCCTTCCTTCCTTCCTTCCTTCCTCCTGCTCTTCTTCTCATTCTTCCTCTTATTAGTATTCCTCTTCTTTTTCCTCCTCCTTTTCTTCCTTGTCTTCTCCTTATTCCTATTATTATCATTCCACCATATTCTTTTTATTCCTCCTCCTCATCTTCTTTTTTCCCTTTTTCTCCTTCTTGTTCCTCTCCTTTGTTTTCTCCCTCCTTTTCTTCCTCATTTTCTTCCTCTTCCTTGTCTTCTCTTTCTTCCTCTTCCTCTTCTTTTTCCTCATCTTTCTCTTCTTCCTCTTCTCCTTATTATTATTATTATCCCACATCATATTCATTTTCTTTCAACTCCTCGTTCCCCTTCCTCCTCGCGTTCATTTTCCTCCTCCTCCTCTTCTTTTTCTTCGTCTTTCTTACTCTTATTCTTATTATTCCTCCTCCTCTTCCTAATATTATTATTACTCTATTTTCCTCCTCTTCCTCTTCTTCCTATTCTTCTCCTTATTCCTATTATTATTATTATTATTATTATTATTATTATTCCTCATATTCTTTTTTTTCCTACTCTTTTTCTTTTTTCTCCTTCTTCCTCTAATTTGGTTTTCTCCTCCTTCTCTTCCTCTTCATATTCTTTTCTTTATTCTTATTCATATTCTTTTCCTTATTTCTAGTATTATTATTTCTCTTTATATTCTTCTCCTTATTCCTGTTTTTCTTCCTCCTCCTCTTCTCCTTATCTCTGTTATTCCTATCCCTATTCTTTTTATTCCTACTTCTCTTCCTCTTCGTATTCTTTTTCTTCCTCCTCCTCTTCCATTCTTCTTCTTCATTTTCCTCTTCATATTCTTTTTGCTCTTCTTCCTTCTCCTCTACCTCTTCTTTTTTTCCTCGTCATATTCTTCTCCTTATTCCTATTATTATTCCTCTTCTTCTTCCTCTTCTCCTTATTTCTATTATTATTTCTCTTCATATTCTTTTTCTTCTTCTTCCTCTTCGTATTCTTCTTCTTCCTGTTTTATTTTTCATATTTTTCTCCTTATTCCTAATATTACTCCTCCTCTTCTTCCTCTCTGTATTCTTCTTCTTATTCCTATTATTATTATTATTATTCCATATTCTTTTTCTTCTGCCTTCCCTTCTACTTTCCGCCTTCCTTTCCATTTCTTCTTCTTCCTCTTCATATTCTTTTTCTTCCTCCTCCTCATCTACCTCTTCTTCTTTTTCCTCTTCATATTCTTCTCCTTGTTCCTATTATTATTTCTCTTCATAATCCTCCTCCTCCTCTTCCACTTCTTCCTCTTCTTCTTTTTCTCCTCCTCCTTCTTCTTCCCTCCCTCTCTCCCTCCCTCTCTCCCTCACTCACTCCCTCACTCACTCCCTTTGATCAGTCTTGGAGAAGAATGATGTATGTTCCTGCAAGATTGAACACATTTCAGTGTAATGCACAATACTGGAAAATGCAAGACTGTGTTGCTTGACTTCGGATTGACTTAGGACAAGTTCTTTGCGTTTTGGTGGCCCGTCTGTCTTGGCTTCACAATGAGGTTCATTTTGTGCAGACAGGGCTTGCACTCATATATACAATACATGCAGAGCCACGTGAAATATATACTTTATTAAGAGAGATAAAAGTCCTCTTCAGCCCTAGTTGCGCCTTGGGATTCTTCCCTGTCGTCATACTCTCACTACCTCAATTGATTTATGGTGACTATATCTTAGGGCTTTCTTGGCCAGGTTTATTTAGAGGAGGTTTGTACCGTTGCCTTCCAGTAAGGCAGAAAGCATACCACATTGGTGAGTTGGTTTCCATTGCCAAGAGACGATTCATACCCTGGTTTCCTGAAGTCTCAATGTAACACTCATTTTTTTCCCTTTAAATAAGGGGGAACTCAGAAACCTTGCAGTCCTGGGAAGATGGGAGCTTAGTTAATTTATCGTGTCAAAAGCAAATTGGGGGTACAGTTATAATGTATTTAAAAACACGAATAAAGTTTAAAACTAGGCATTATACTAGAAGTCCTTTGACCAGAAGCTGGCCACTTGGAGTGCCCCTGATGTTGCTGTAGGAAGGTCCTCCATTGTGCATGTGGCAGGGCTCAGGTTGCATTGTAGTAGGTGGTCTGGGGTTTGCGCTTCTCCACACTCACATATCATGGACTTCACTTTGTGGCCCCATTTCTTAAGGTTGGCTATGCATCTCGTGGTGCCAGAGCACAGTGTGTTTGGTGCCTTCCAAATCGCCCAGTCTTCTGTGTGCCCAGGAGGGCGTTTCTCATCTGATATCAGCCACTGATTGAAGTTTTGGGTTTTAGCATGCCACTTTTGGACTCTTGCTTGCTGACGTGTTCCTGCGAGTATCTCTGTATCTTAGAAAGCTATTTCATTGGCTTGCTGGCTGATATCTGAACAGAGGATGGGCCAGAGAAGTCAATGCTTTGGTCCTTTCATTACAGGCTGCTACTTCCCAACAGATGTCAGGTGATGCAATTTTTTTGTCGTGTCAGGAGCGACTTGAAAAACTGCAAGTCGCTTCTGGTGTGAGAGAATTTGCTGTCTGCAAGGACATTGCCCAGGGGACGCCCGGATGATCTGATGTTTTTATCATCCTTGTGGGAGGCTTCTCTCATGTCCCCGCATGAGGAGCTGGAGCTGATAGAGGGAGCTCATCCGCCTCTTTCCAGATTCGAACCTGCGACCTGTCAGTCTTCAGTCCTGCCGGCACAGGGGTTTAACCTACTGTGCCACCAGGGGCTCCAGGTGATGCAATACTGGATAAACAGTATAATTTCTTCAGTGGCGTGGGGCGTGGACATCATGTGATAATGTGGCATGTCTCATTAAGAGTCACATTCACTGCTTTAACATGGTGAGATGTATTCCAGACTGGGCATGCATATTCACCAGCAGAGTAGCAAAGCACAAGGGCAGATGTCTTCACTGTGTCTGGTTGTGATCCCCAGGTTGTGCCAGTCGACTTTCGTATGATATTATTTCTAGCTTGCTAGATAGTCAAGCAGTGTTTATTGTGAGTCCTTTCACAGTCCAGAATGACTCCCAGGTATTTGAGTCTGCTGTAATGCTCCAGTGGGATTCCTTCCTTGGTCATCCTCAGAACTCGAGATACTTGTCTGTTTTTAAGGTAAAAAGGACACGTCTGTATTTTAGATGAATTAGGAATCAGCTGGTTTCCCATGTCATAGTCAGTAAGAGCACCTAAAGCTTCGGAGAGCTTCTGTTCAACCATTTCAAAGCTCCCCACTTGAGCGGTGATGGCACGATCATCAGCATAGATGAAACTCTTTGTCCCTTAGAATCATAGAGTTGGAAGAGACCTCATGGGCAATCCAGTCCAACCCCCTGCCAAGAAGCAGGAAAATCGCATTCAAAGATGGCTATCCAGCTTCTGCTTAAAAGCCATCAAAGATGGCTTCTGATCACTTATAATGGTATGCTAATTACATTATTATAAATTGTTCCAGGGCTTTCTAGAAGACCAACACTTGTACTTCCTATAACTTGCAATAGAAAAGGGGGAGAAGGTATTAACAAGCCGTCTGTGGCGCAATTTGGAAAGCCACCATTTCAAGGAAGGAGAAAATGTAGCTACGGTTCAATGATGATATCTTGAAATCATGCAATTCCTGACGATTAAATTAACAAAAGAAACTACCATAAAAGAATCATGCAACAGGATATTAAAAGGGGGCGGGAAAGCGATTAATAAGCTAGCTATGGCGCAATTTGGAAAGCCTCATAAGAGAGCATCACACTGCCAGGTTACAATCCCATATCTAGGTGTAAGTCCCATTCATTTCAATGGGGTGCATCTCTCAGTAGACATATTTATTAATTACCAGGCCAAGTTTCATTAAAAGGAACAAATCTGATTAATTTCAGAAATACTACAGATCAAACTCGTGCAATCTCTCCCTTTTTCTCTTGCTCTTTGTGCGAAAAACTTTAATAAGAGTTTCAGTCCAAGAATTGTTGTGAACTTTGCTCATGGATTATTAGAGAGGGATGTGCCATTTGATGTTTCTTGCCAAGGTACATTAGGATCCAACAGTATCAACTTGTGCTTTATGTTTGGGAAAGGATAAAGAATAGAGAGATTTCATATATATATATGAAGAGAGAGAAATTACTTCTTCAACATGCAATCAAGGCTGCATGTTGAGTGTTAGAGCAGGACTCCAAAAGTCCAGAGTTTGAATCCTCACTCGGCATAAATCTCCCACCCATTTTTATTATTGTTGTTGTTATTATTATTATTATTATTATTATTATAGTAGTAGTAATAAAATATTAATAATAACTGGCTCATGCTCTTTTCAGCGTAGATTCTAAATGTCTAGGTTCGAATCCCCACTCAGACTAAAACTCCCAACCAATTAATATAATAATAATAATAATTATTATTATTATTATTTTATTTATTTATTTACAGCTTTTATATTCTGCCCTTCTCACCCCGCAGGGGACTCAGGGAGGATTACAGTGTACACATATATGGCAAACATTCAATGCCAATTTTGACATACCACATATACAGACAGACAGAGGCTATTGAACTTTTTTCTGGCCGCCACAGGAGCTGTCACTTTCATCGTCTATCTGCGACACTGATGAAGTACTTCCGCATTCCCCACATGCTTTGCTGAAGTCTTTATGGCCTCATAAATTAGTTAATTTAGCCTCCCCACACTTGAAGGTGGTACCTTATTTTCCTACTTGACAGATGCAACTGTCTTTCAGGTTGCAAAGGTCGACAACGGGCTACACAATTGGTTGGAAACCCACTCTAACCCGGGCTGGCTTCAAACTCATGACCTTTTGGTCAGAGTGATCTTAATGCAGCTGACACTCAGCCAGCTGCGCCACAATATTATTAATATCTGGCTAATATCTGGCAGGGATGGTATCTCCCTGCCTGTCAAAAGGGGGTTGTACTGGATGGCCTTTGGGATCTCTTCCAACATTAGGATTCTATGACTCTGTTGACAATAATAATAATGATAATGATAACAAGCTGAGTCTGGATGGCCATCTATCGAGAGGGCTTGGATGGTGTCTCCCTGCTTGGCAAAAGGGGCTCGGATTGGATGGCCTTTGGGATCCCTTCCAACTCTAGGATTCTATTGATAATAATGATAATGGTAATGATAACAAGCAGAGTCTGGGTGGCCATCTGTCAGGAGGGCTTAGATGGTGTCTCCCTGCCTAGCAAAAAGGGGCTGGACTGGATGGCCTTTGGGGTCCCTTCCAACTCTAGGCTGCTATGAATGTCCCTAGCCCTGCCTTTCTGGCATCAAACTGCCTGCGTAACAGATGGGAAGGCCTTGGTCTCATTTATTGCCCGGCGTTCAATAAGATTTCCCACTGCCACCAAGTCAAGAAGGGCAGTGTCATTGGTTGGGAATGGGACCGCATAGAAATGACGCCTGAGAAAGCCCACTTGTTGCAGCAACAGCCACCTGACTCCATTCCAGGAGTGCCTGGAGTCCAATCCGGTTTTGCCTGGAGTTCTCCGAGGTGCTAAAGCCCACCCTCTGGAATAGGCTCAGCACCATGGAGAGCTCATTATCTCCAGGCATTCAAACCTGACATGGATACAGAAGAAGCTGCCAGCTGCCTGGCACCGAAGTGCACGGCCCTTAAAACATTGTGTTCCCTGCTCTGTTGTTGTTGTCGTTCGGCGACATCCACTTCCTGAGCGGCATCTGTTTTTGCTCGCCTCGCCTTTCTTCACTCTGCTCTCCTGCTCCTCTCCTTGTTCTCTGCTTGTTTTGCAAGGCGAGGGGCCCTCTGCTCGCACGAGGGGACGAGACCTCCTTCTCACTGGGGGGTGCCGCGAGATCTAATTAATTGCTCATTAGCACCGGCAAACAACGGCAGGCAGACGGAGGGTGCAAATTGGAGGCAGGGTGGCAAGAGGTTTCGAAGGCAAGCAGGGAGCCTCGAACATCTGGACACGCGGCGCTGCGCCATTTCTTTCTTGCTCTTCCTCGGATCCTAGATATTGGGTTCAAAAGCATTTGTAGGGGTCAAAGAAGAAGGAGGATGAACTGGTGCTAAATTAGCATGGCTTAAAGCCATCACAAGATGTTTAGAATTTCTGTTCTCCGAAATCATAGCATCCCTTCCTATGACTGGGCCTTATGGACCTTTACAACTATGAAAAATGGTGCTTACATAGTGGGAAGGGACCATAAGGGCCATCGGGTCCAACCGCATGTAGGAATCCACAATGAAAGCCTTATGGAAGATGTCCACCCAACTATCCATCAATCTATCCATTCCACTCTCAAATAGCTCTGACAGTCAAGAAGATACCGCCCAAGTATTATTTAAAGGCCTCCAAAGATGGAGAGTCAATTTACCAGCGAGGAAACCCACTCCATTACCAAACTGTTTTGAATTAATTTTGATCTGCTTCCCAGCCGCAATGGCTTATGCCTTAGTTACCTCCTAATTAGAATATTGCAATGTGCTTCATGTGGGGCTGCCCTTGAAGAGGGTTTGGAAGCTGAAGACCAGTGCAAAAATGCAACAACCAGGTGGGAGATATAGTTTGGAGACCATTCAACAACAGCCTTGCAATTGACTTCTGAGCTCAATGCGGTGGGCTAAAGTTCTCCATAGGTTGTTGAACTAGGATGTCCATCATCCTTTAAACCCAGAGCAAAACTGATGAGAGCATCTTGAAGGGTATGAGGAATGAATCTGGAGCAAAAGCAACTGGGAACGGATCGACACTGCCCTATACAATGGAGTTTGGTTGCCTTGGTGGATGATCTACGTAGAGAGCCAGTTGAGGGAGTGTGTCCTTTCTGACCCTCTCAGACCTCTCAGCAGCTTTCAATACCATTGATCATGGTATTCTTCTAGACCACCTCACTGGAATGGGACTAGGAGGCACTATATTACAATGGTTCCAGTCCTTCCAGGTGGTGGTGCTGGGGGACTCCTGCTTGAACCCATGGCCTTTGTCCTGTGGGGTCCTGCAGAGTTCTGTTCTGTCTCCCATGTTCTTTAACATCTACATGAAACTGTTGGGAGAGATCATCTGGAGTTTTGGAGTTTGATGCCACCTGTACTGGGCTATACAGGGTTATACTGGGCCCATAGCCCTTGTTGGGTGAGTAGGCTTATTAACAAAAGACCCTCCCTATAAATGTACAGCACAATAACTTATTAGCAGCAGCATGACCCATCACCAGTAGCCAAAAGTGATAAAAAGAACAAAAACACACAGACCAATGTTATGTTCTTTGCTTTAAAATAATATGGTTGCAGGGTTGTTGTAGGTTTTTCCGGGCTATATGGCCATATTCTAGAGGCATTTTCTCCTGACGTTTCGCCTGCATCTATGGCAAGCATCCTCAGAATCACTGGGTTGTTCTAGGTTTTTCTGGGCTACATGGCCATGTTCTAGAGGCATTTTCTCCTGACGTTTTGCCTGCATCTATGGCAAGCATCCTCAGAATCACTGGATTGTAGGTTTTTCTGGGCTATATGGCTATGTTCTAGAGGCATTTTCTCCTGACGTTTTGCCTGCATCTATGGCAAGCATCCTCAGAATCACTGGGTTGTAGGTTTTTCCGGGCTATATGGCCATCTTCTAGAGGCATTTTCTCCTGACGTTTCGCCTGCATCTATGGCAAGCATCCTCAGAATCACTGGGTTGTTGTATGTTTTTTTACGGGCTATATGGCCATGTTCTAGAGGCATTTTCTCCTGACGTTTTGCCTGCATCTATGGCAAGTATCCGCAAGCATTCCGGCCATGAAAGCCTTCAACAATATGGTTGCACTTTTTCCAACAAGGTTTCCATAACACAAATAACAAATATACAGTAGCTTTACATGCAGCAGCCTTCACACTGGAAATTTTTCACACGAGGTTTCTCTCACACAGAGGTTTACCTCACACTCCTCAGGAGGACACTGGCTTTGGCCAACTGACTCTTAAGAGGCTTCGGCCTACAAACTCTTTCAGTGCTTGATTACATTTTGTAATAAAAAATACCCCAAAGAGGTAAATTCGGCCCCCTCATTATTGGCCTTCCACTCCCAGGTGATTTTTTTTTTAATGGAAGGAAGCCTTCCAAGACAACACATAATAGCAGCTATCTCAGCCAGACAACACTCACATGGCCAAAGACTCTGAGGAGACATAGGGATTTTAATGATTATGAGACATGTTATTATTTTGATGCTTATTTATATTTATGTAACTTGTGTTTTATATAATGTGTGGATTTATTGTTTATATGTTGGGTGGGTGAGTAGATGGTTTTATGTATTATGTTGTTGTCTTTTAAAAAAAATATTTGTACGCTGCTTTGAGTCTCATCCGCGGGAGAAAAGTGGGATAGTAAGTAAACAACAACAACAACAACAACAACAACAACAACAACAATAATAATAATAATGCCATCAAAGCCAGAATTGAAAAGTCGATGACAGATTCCAAGTGTAGACTCTGTAAGGAAGCAGATGAAACAATGGATCACATACTCAGCTGCTGCAAGAAGATCGCTCAGACAGACTATAAGCAGAGGCATAACACTTTTGCTCATTGGAACTTGTGCTACAAATATCATCTGCCTGTGACAAAGAATTGGTGGGATCACACGTCAAACTACTGTGGGACTTTCGAATTCAGACTTACAGAGGTTTGGAGCACAAGACCCCTGACCTCACAATCGTGGAAAAAAACAAAGTATGGATCGTCAATGTTGCAGTCCCAGGCGACAGCAGAACTGATGAGAAGCAATTGGAAAAATTTACACGATATGAGGATTTAAAGATCAAACTGCAAAAACTCTGGCAAAAGCCAGTCAAGGTGGTCCCAGTGGTGATTGGCACACTGGGTGCAGTGGCTAGAGCCCTTGGCCTGCACTTAAAAACAATCAGCACTGACAAAATCACCATCTGTCAGCTGCGAAAGGCCACCCTATTTGGATCTGCATGCATTATTTGCTGATACATCACACAGGCCTAGACACTTGGGAAGTGTCTGAGGTGTGATCAAATACAAAAGCCAGCATAGGGATCTTGTTTTTTGTGTACTAATCTTGTTGTGTATCAAATAATAATAATAATAATAATAATAATAATAATAATAATAGTGATGCAGTCCCGATGAACCCATCCATGTAAATGCAGCCCAAACTGAATGATAGACCCAGCCGAGGGAAGAACAGTGGAACAGCGGATTTGTTTGCAGCACACGTCGTCGTGCTTTCAGCGACATGGCTGTTCTTAAAATAAATAATTTTTGGAAACTGGCTGGAAAAAATCAGTAACCAAGGCAGCAGCCTTGCGCATTGCTTTTCCCCGTAGCCACTGCCTCCGCCACCACTTCTCTGCACACAGGCGGCCTTCGCCAATTTCGGAACTAGGACCGGTTTGGCTGGCACTGTGGCCAAGTTTTATTTTTCTCACAGACGGGTGGCTCCTACTTCTTATCCCGTCCCTGCACATTGGCGGCCCTGGATTAGTCCCCGCGCCATCTTTTGCTTCCTAATTCCCAGAGGAGAGGAGGAGGGATGTGCATTGGCAGGCGACAACGGTTGGCTCCTGGATGGAAGTACGGCACATAGGAGAAGTAAACAAAAAAGGAAAACTGCTGGAGACAAGGGAGCATAGTTTCCCATTTTTGTGGATTGGGGGCCAAATAGTCAGTGTGAAAGGGATCAAGGGGACTTTGTCAACCCCAAGCTAAACATGAGCCAACGGTGTGACGTGGCAGCGAAAAAGGCCAATGCTATTCTAGCTTACATCAATAGGAGTCTAGTGTTGAGATGGGACTGTGGTTGGCGCAATGTGCTACTGCTGAACTGCTGACCTGAAGGTTGGTGTGAGTTCCTGCTGTTAGCCCTAGCTCCTGCCAACCCAGCAGTTCGAAAACATGCAAATGTGAGTAGATCAGTAGGTACCACTTCGGCGGGAAGGTAAAGGCGCTTAATGCAGCCATGCCAGCTACATGACCTAGATGGTGTCTATGGACAACACAGGCTCTTTGGCTTAGAAATGGAGATGAGCACCACCCCTCAGAGCCATCTGTGTTTCGTTGTTTCTAGTCATTGAATGTTTGCCTTTGTGTTTGACTATGCTGAAATCCGCCCTAAGTCCCCTTGGGGAAATAGGACAGAATACAATTATTATTATTATTATTATTATTATTATTAGGGTTCAAGGTGACTTTGTTGACCTCAAGGTGAACATGAGCTAACAGTATGACGCGCCAGCAAAAAAAGTCAAGGTGATTCTAGGCTGCATCAATAGGATAGTGTCAATGGAGAGAAGTCACAGTCCATGAGAAAAGGTTCTAAAGTCTTTGTTGACCCCAAGCTGAACGTGAGCCAACAATGTCATGCTGCAGCTCACAAAGGCCAATGCGATTCTAGGCTGCTTCTGTAGCAGCGTAGTTACTCGATCAGTGGAGTCCAACCTTTGGTCCTCCTGGTGTTTTGTAATAACAACAACAACAACAACAACAACAACAATAATAATAATAATAATAATGCTTTATTTATATTCCACTCTTCTCCTCGGATTACAGTATAAACAGATACCGGCAAACATTCAATGCTTTGTAACAATACAATGAGACACACAAACACAAACAAAGGCAGAGGCTTTTCCTTTCATTTCCAGCTTTGGAAGCTGTACTCATCTTGCTCTGGGGAGGTGCTGTTCTCCACTTCCAAGCCGGGGAGCTTGTGTTGTCACCAAATAGCCATATGACTGGCATGACTGCTTGGAGCACCTTATGCCTTTCCCACCGAAGCGGTACCTATTTATCTACTCACATTTGCCTGTTTTTGAACTGCTAGGTTGGCAGGAGCTAGGGCTCACACCTCGTCCTGCGGATTCTAACTGCCAGCCTTCAGATCAGCAGTTCAGCAGCACAAGGGTTTAAACCATTGCGCCACCACAGCCCCATACCCTTTGTTTCAACTCCTAGAATTCCTAAGCATTGGACCAACCAACCAGGGCCTCTGGGAATTGGAGTCTCAAACAGCCGGAGAGCTGGACACCACTGATCTAGATCAAGGAAAGTCACAGTTCTCTTCAGCTTTGGTCAGGCCTCACCTGGAATGACCCTGTGTCCAGTTCCGGGCTCCACAAGTCAAGGAGGAGACGGAGGCGAAGCTGGAAGGCATCCAGAGAAGGACGAACAAAGGATGAGAAGGGTGATCAAAGGTCCAGAAGCCTTTAATCAGCCTCCTCATTTCTCTTCTCTCTCTCTCTCGGCATTTCCAGTACATGACGTTGCCCTGGACATGGGAAAAGGAGCTGTCACATGAAGGGGAATTCTCTCATTTCCCCAAAAAACACAACTCCCATGAAATTTCGGATTTGGGAAGCTTCCCACCAGGAAGCAAACCCATAAGGAGCATGGAAAAGACTGTTGGCCTTTGCCAAGAAGCAGCTTTGGGGAATGGAGAATGCATGAAGGAGATCCACCTCAGCTGCGGATGATGTCAGCCAACGTCTGTGAGAAACTGGCCGTGTTTCAGAGAGAACACACATTTGGGAGTTTGTGCTCACTTTCTTCCTTTGGAGGTTGGGAAGGCACATAATAGAAGGGCATTCCTGCATGTCTAAAGGGTTGGACTAGATGGCCTTTGGGGGTCCCAATGCGGTTCTGTGACTCTTGCGACTGATATGAAAAGTGTCAGCTGGCAGTGGGGAAAAGCTTGGCTAGCTGGTTGTATGAGGAAGTGACTGAGGCGAGTTGAGGTCATGAGATCACAAAGGCTTGAGGGACAAATGAGATCAGCTTTTCAAAAGGAGGGATGGCTTGAGGCTCTTAAAGGAGATAGAAGAACAGCTCCACCATCTCTTCCCTTAGTGATTGGCTTGTTCGACTCAACCATCTACTCTTTGGTTTCATGGATGGTCCAAAAACCATCCAGTCAAGGTGTGATCTGTTGTAACCCTTCAAAGTCTTCTAGATGCCCTATATGAGAGTATATGCTGCCGTGTTGGTCATCCTCCTCCTCTGCCCCACCACCCATGAGGCCTTGATCCGCGCCGTCTACAGCCACAACAGTGTCAGCCAAGACTTCGAAGCCCTGCCTTCCGGGTTTGGGCCTGTGCTCTCTGGTGAGGGCTTCCTGGGCTCCCTCTTAGAAGCCGAGCCGGCCCATGCTTGCCATCCCATCCGTGCTGCCCCGCCATCCAACGGCTCCTCAGCAGCTTTCGTGGCCCTCATCCGGAGACACGGCTGCCCCTTCGCCACCAAGATCCTCCATGCCCAGCGGGCCGGCTTCCAGGCCGCCGTGGTCCACAATGTCGAGGGGCAAGGCCTGGTGACCATGGTGAGCGAGGAGGAAGAAGCCGTGCGGGAGGTGGGCATCCCGGCGGTCTTCATCAGCGCCTCAGCCTCTGCTCAGCTCAAGCGCATCTTCCATTATGACCCGATGGCATATATCATACTCATCCCAGATTGCCATTGGGTCTCCTGTTGGGACGGCCAGATGGACTCTAGCAGATCCATGTGGAGCCTTCCAAAGCAGGCTTCCCACTGCCTTTCCGGTCGATCCCACCTCTTTGGCAGTGTCCACTATCTCCTCCTGGGCTTCACCGCTGTGATCTGGATCGTGGCCTTATATGTACTCTGCTATATGTAACGGTGGCAGTGGAGGCATCCCACCTGCAAGTTCAGCGACTGAGGAAGTGCCGAAATTAATACATTGAACACAAATGAGATCTATCGCGGTGACATGAGTTGCAATCTTTGCTCAGTCTATCACAGTTGTGGCAAACGCTTTTCTTTAGTGAGGATATTTTGCAGGGCCTGTAGTAATAATAATAATAATAATAATAATAATAATAATAATATCAAACTGCAAAGACTCTGGCACAAGCCAGTCAAGGTGGTCCCAGTGGTGATCGGCACACTTGGTGCAATGCCTAAAGACCTTGGCCTGCACTTAAACACAATTGGCGCTGACAAAATTACCATCTGTCAGCTGCAGAAGGCCACCTTACTGGGATCTGCACGCATTATTCGCTGATACATCACACAGTCCTAGACACTTGGGAAGTGTCCGATGTGTGATCCTCTACAACAGCCAGCAGGGTGTCTGCTGTGGACTCATCTTGTTGTGTTAATAACAACAACAACAACAATAACAATAATACTTTATTTATATTCCACTCTATCTCCCTGAGGGGATTCAAAGCAGATTCCAGCGTATATATACAGACACATGCAAACGTTCAGTGCCTTGATACAATGAAATACAAAGGCATACAGATACACAAAGGCAAATGCTTCCCCTTTCATCTCCGGCTCTGAAGGTGGTACTCATCTCCAGCTCTGGGGGAGGTGCTCATCTCCATTTCTAAGCCGAGAAACCTGCGTTGTCCATAGATGCCTCCTGGTCGTGTGGCCGGCATGACTGCATGGAGCGTTGTTTACCTTCCCATTGAGGCGGTACCTATTGATCTACTCATATTTGCTTGTTTTTGAACTGCTAGGTTGGCAGGAGCTAGGGCTAACAGCCGGAGCTCACCCCATCCTGCAGATTCGAACTGCCAGCCTTCAGGTCAGCAAGTTCAGCAGCTCAACAGTTTAACCTGTTGCGCCATATTATTATTATTATTATTATTATTATTATTATTATTATTATTTTAATAATAATAATAATAATAATAATAATAATAATAATAATAATTTTATTTCTTACCCACTTGTCCTCATGGCTTGAGGCCAGTCACTGCACAGTTAAAAACACACAAATACTCTAAAAGTTTTACAAACACGCATGAAAATTCAGTCCCATAAAAGATACAGATGTCACAGTTCCTTTCAAATTTACAAATATAGGATGGTTGACACCTGTCTTGGAAGCAGGACCTGTCAAAAGGATCTAGGAGTCTTAGGCTGGATGAAGGAATTGAGTAATAACAGCAACAGCAACAACAATAATAACAGCACTTTGAAACAAAATTGGACCTCAATTGACTAATCAAGAAGGAAGGGATCCAAAGGGTCATCTGGCACAGCCCCTTATCCATGGTGGAATCCACATGTGCAGGATGAAGCCATGGGATGCATCCTGCAAATGACACATCGCTATGTGGGTAGTAGAGAGGAAGTTGTGATCCCCTATTTCAGGCTACCTGTTTAACTGCACTCTTGCTGGTCTCCTTCTTCTCCTCTACCACAACGTCGTCCTCCTTTTCTTCCCCTTGTTTTTCTTTTTCTCCTCCTTTCTTCTATTTCCCCCTTCCCCTTAATTTCTCTTTCTTCTTCTTTCTCCTCCAAGTTCTTCTCCTTTCCTCCTCCTCTCCTGCTCCTTCGCTTTCTTCTTTTCCTCTCCTCCTAGTTCTTCTCTTCCTCCCCTTTTCATCTCCTCTCCTGCTCCTTCTCTTCTTCTCCTCTTCTCCTAGTTCTTCTTCTCCTCCTTTTCTCTTCTCCTTCTTCTCTTTCTTTTTCTCCTCTCCTAGTTCTTTTCTTTCTCCTCCTTTTCTCTTCCTCTCATGCTCTTTCTCTTTCTTCTTTTCCTATCCTCCTAGTTCTTCTGTTCCTCCTCCTTTTTATCTTTCATTCTCCTTCTCTTTCTTCTTCTCCTCTCCTCCTAGTTCTTCTCTTCCTCTTTTTCTTCTCTCCTGCTCCTCTTTCTTCTTCTTTTCTTCCTCTTCCTTTTCTTCTCAATCTCCTCCTTCTCCATCCTTCTCCTTTTCTCCTCTGCTTCTTCCTTGTCCCTTCTTCTCTTATCTTCTTTCTTCTTCTCCTCCTCTTAGTTCTTCTCTTCCTCCCCCTTTTCATCCCCTCTCCTGTTCCTTCTCTTTCTTCTTTTCCTATCCTCCTAGTTCTTCTGTTCCTCCTCCTTTTTATCTTTCATTCTCCTTCGCTTTCTTCTCCTCCTCTCCTAGTTCTTCTCTTCCTCTTTTTCTTCTCTCCTGCTCCTCTTTCTTCTTCTTTTCTTCCTCTTCCTTTTCTTCTCAATCTCCTCCTTCTCCATCCTTCTCCTTTTCACATCTGCTTTTTCCTTGTCTCTTCTTCTCTTATCTTCTTTCTTCTCCTCCTCTCCTCCTAGTTCTTCTCTTCCTCCTTTTCTTCTCCTTCATCCTTCTTTTCTTCTCTCTTCTTCCTCGTCCCTTCCCCCTCCTCTTCTCATTCTTCTCTTTCTGCTCCATCTCTTCTTCTTCCCCACTCTTCCTCTATCTTTTCTTTCTTATTCTTCCTCCTCCTCCTCTTCTTCTCAACCTACCACTGTTGATGGACCTCTTGTTTCCCATCAACCCTTTCCTCTTAACCCCGGCACATGCATTCCCTCTTTTGTATCTCTGGAATGCTACTCCTCTTGGCTTTGGGGGAGCTGCCTAAAGGCTGGCAGCTGGTGGGTTAATAATAATAATAATAATAATAATAATAACCCTGATTGTTTATGTCTTTTGCTAAGAGCAGGTATTTGTCATCGAAACATAGCATCATAGAGTTGGAAAAGCCCTTAAGAGCCATCCAGTCCAACCCCCTTCTTCCATATAGGAAAACCATAAACAAAGCTATCCAGCATCTGTTCTTTTCTTGCTCTCCCCGCATCACCAGATCTTTCCTTTCACCTCTAAATTATTTCATTGGCTTATAAGCCAGGTCGCTGCTATGGACAGGATCGATGGTTCTCGGAACTGATAGAAAATTAAGCGTGTTTAATAAACTTCATGCATGGCTTCCTATCCCCGCCGTAGATCAACTGGGAAAACAAATATATCGACTCCGTATCCCTTTGAATGGCGCTTATAAGTCACACCGGTGCAATATCCCTATCATTAAAAACGGTGATGAGAAACCAAGCAAGGCCATCCTTATTTCTAAGCCAAGTCACAACCTTGAAGGAGAAAATGCATCATTCATATATATATAATCTTGGGTACCCAGCGTTGCCTGAGTTATTTGAAAAAGTCAATTTTAATTGTACAAAATGCATAAGGTTGTGGGTGAACTACAACTCCCATCAGGCCAGGTTAATCCAGAGAAACTCCATCAGGACTCAAAGTTTGTTATTTTGGGCAAGTTTGCTCTAGATGCATCACCACTGGGGTTCAGTGTGCTCTCTGGCTGTAGGGTAAACTACAACTCCCACTATGGTGAGTCAGCCCCCTCAAACTTCTATAGCAGGTCATGGGGTTTCTGTGTGCCAAGTTTGGTCCAGATCCATCATCAGTGGAGGTCACAATTTCTCTGGTTGTGGGTGGACTACAACTCCCAGAAAAGAAGATCAATTCCAACCAAACCCCTCCAGTAATCAAACTCCAGAATATCAGGTCTGTGTGCCAAGTTAGGTCCAGATTCATTGCTGTTTGGGTTAACAGTGCTCTCTGGATGTAGGTGAACTACAACTCCCCCAAATCAAGGTGAATTTCCACAAAAGACTTCCACTATTTTTTTTTTGGTCATGGGGCCTCTGTGTGCCAAGTTTGGTCCAATTCTATCTTTGGTAGAATTCGGAGTGCTTTTAGATTGCAGGTGAACTATAAATCCCAGTACCTACAACTCCAAAAAGTCCAGGAAAATTCCCCTCAAAACCCACCAGTATTCAATTTTGGTCATATCAGGTATGCATGCCGGGTTTGGTCCAGATCTATCCTTGTTTGGGTTCCTAGTGCACTCTGGATGTAGGTGAACTACAACTCCTATAAATCCTTCCAAAGATCTCCAGTATTATTGTTGCTCATGGGGTTCTGCATGCCAAGTTAGTTCTAGATCCATCGTTGGTGGAATTCAGAGTGCTCTTACACTGCAGACGAACTATACATCCCAGTACCTACAACTCCTATGAATCATGGTGATTTTAACTCAAACCTCTCTAGTATGTTCAGTTGCTGATCAATTCCTTTGCTGTGTGCCATAGAGAAGAATAGGAAAGGAAGAGGCAGTGGGTGGGATCATGCAGATTCCACACCAATGGAGAGAGTCAGAGATACTGGGATGTCTGTAGTGGAGGAAAAACAGAAAATCTAGAGTGAAACAGTCTTCGTATGAAGGCCTTCACTTGGGTGGTGGGCAGTGTAGTGTTTGTGGAGGACATTGGCAGGGCTCTTGGACATGTTCACTGTGCTCACTATGACCTGCAATGTCATTGGAGGGAGGGCCATTGGTGTCTTCTGAGTAGTGGGAGCTCTAGCTGTTCATGGAGGCAGGAGCTTGTGTATGCAAGTGGACACCCTAGCCACACACACACATACATAGTCTCATTTTTATTATGCGTATAGAAGATAGATAGATAGATAGATAGATAGATAGATAGATCGATCGATCGATAGAAGAATTGGGGCAGACCAAGGGCAAGATGGATTGATGGTATCCTTAATGTGATGATATCCTTTTAAAAAGCCAATGGGATTTTGGCCTGTATCAAGAGGAGCATAGTGTCTAGATCCAGGGAAGTAATGCTACCCCTCTATTCCGCTTTGGTTAGACCACACCTGGAATATTGTGTCCAATTCTGGGCACCACAATTCAAGAGAGATATTGACAAGCTGGATTGTGTCCAGAGGAGGGCGACTAAAATGATCAAGGGTTTGGAGAACAAGCCCTATGAGGAGCAGCTTAAGGAGCTGGGCATGTTTAGCCTGAAGAAGAGAAGGCTGAGAGGAGATATGATAGCCATGTATAAATATGTGAGAGGAAGCCACAGGGAGGAGGGAGCAAGCTTGTTTACTGCTTCCCTGGAGACTAGGACACGGAGCAATGGCTTCAAACTACAAGAGAGGAGATTCCATCTGAACATGAGGAAGAACTTCCTGATTGTGAGAGTCGTTCAGCAGTGGAGCTCTCTGCCCCGGAGTGTGGTGGAGGCTCCTTCTTTGGAAGCTTTTAAACAGAGGCTGAATGGCCATCTGTCAGGGGTGATTTGAATGCAATATTCCTGCTTCTTGGCAGGGGGTTGGACTGGATGGCCCATGAGGTCTCTTCCAACTCTTTGATTCTATGATTCTATGATTGGCTTGACTTTGAAGGAACTGGGGGTGGCCATGGCCAACAGGGAGCTCTGGCGTTGGCTGGTCCATGAGGTCACAAAGAGTCTGAAGCAACTGAACGAATAAACAGATAGATAGATAGATAGATAGATAGATAGATAGATAGATAGATAGATAGACAGACAGACAGACAGACAGACAGACAGACAGACAGATAGATAGATAGATAGATAAACAGATAGATAGATAGCATTTACAGTGGGAAGTAGCATTTTTTTTAGTCTTTGGTGGGGTATATGAGGACTATGAGCCTGGTTTAACGTCATCTCTGATTCATTCAATTGTATAACAAGGTCCTTTTATTGCTGGGATAAAAAATGGGGAAAAAAGATATCCATTGAGTGGGAACAAGGGCAAGGAGGTGAACAATCGCTAAGTGACCTTCTCTTCCCTGACAACTGGCCCCTCTTTGTCTAACTGCAGCCAAGTGGATCTCGGCCTTGCTGAGTCTTTTAATTGACGCAACGGAATATATACTGAGAAAGAGAAAAAGAAGGGATGAAGGGCGCCAACCAACATAAACAGCTGGGCTCAGCTTGCTCCAAACCGGAGCCAAAACCCAATTTTGAAGATCCCACGACCGGGGATTTGGTTTGGAACCAGCGTATAACCCTTTTTCTGCATCTTCCATCTACTTCTCATAGCATCTTTGGGGTCAAAGGAGTTGTTGTTGTTGCTGGAACATAAGAGCCGCAGCTGTTGCTGAGCCTTATCCTTGACGCCATGCCTTTCATCTCAATGGCGAGCATTAAATCTGTCTTTGGTTCTGCTTCAGATTCAGCTCCGGTTTTGAGCAAAGGATCGGATACATCCTTCGAGGTTTTGTGACTCTAGAGCAATAGGGATGAAAAAGACACAGTTTGATCGCTCCTGGCAGATGACCATCCAGCCTCATAGACATTAGAAGGCTCAGGAACAAATAAGGCTATGCAATCATTGAATCCTAAAGTGGAAGGGATCCCAAGGGCCATCCAGTCCAACCCGCTTCCGCCATGCAAAAAAGACACCTTTCAATCCCACCCGACAGATGGCCATCCAGCTTCATGGACATTAGATGGTTCATGGAGAAATAAGGCTATGGGATCACTGAATTCTAGAGTTGGAAGGAATCCCAAGGGCCATCCAGTGCAACCCCCTTATGCCATGCAAGAAGGACACATTTCAATCCCACCTGACAGATGGCCATCCAGCTTCATGGACATAAGATGGTTCATGGAGAAATAAGGTTATGGGATCACTGAATCCTAGAGTTGAAAGAGAGCCACCAAAGTCATCCAGTCCAACCCCCTACTATGCAGGAAGACACCATCTAATCCCTCCCAACAGATTGCCATCCAGCTTCATGAACATTAGAAGGTTCATAGAAAAATAAGGCTATAGGATCGTCAAATCCTAGAGTTGGAAGAGACCCCCAAATGCCATCCAGTCCAAACCCCTTCTTCCATGCAAGAAAGACACATTTCCATCCCACCCGACAGATGGCCATCCAGCTTCATGGACATTAGATGGTTCATGGAGAAATAAGGTTATGGGATCACTGAATCCTAGAGTTGAAAGAGACCCACCAACGTCATCCAATCCAACCCCCCACTATGCAGGAAGTCACCATCTAATCCCTCCCGACAGATTGCCATCCAGCTTCACGGACATTACAAGGTTCATAGAAAAATAAGGCTATAGGATTGTCAAATCCCAGAGTTGGAAGAGACCCCCAAATGCCCACCAGTCCAAGCCCCTTCTTCCATGCAAGAAAGACACTTTTCCATCACACCCAACAGATGGCCAACCAGCTTCATGGACATTCTTTTGGTTTATGGAGAAAGTGGGCTATGAGATCATTGAATTCTAGAGTAGAAGGGATCCCAAGAGACAATCTAGTCACACCCCCTAGTGCCATGCAAGAAAGACGCAATTTGATCCCTCCCAAAAAGTAGACATCCAGTCTCATAGACATTAGAAGGTTCATGGAGAAATAAGGATATTGAATCCTAGAGTTGAAAGAGACCCACAAAAGTCAATCCAACCCCCTACTATGCAGGATGACACTATCTAATCCCTCCCAACAGATGGCCATCCAGCTTCATGGCCATTAGAAAGTTCATGGAGAAGTAAGGCTATAGGATCATCGAATCCTAGAGTTGGAAGAGACCCCTAAGAGTCATCCTGTATAGGAAGAATCAATCAAAGCCCTTCTGATAGATGGCCATCCAGCATCTCCTTAAAAACTCCCAGAGAAGGAAACTCAATCCCATTCCCATGCTGCCTATACCACTATTGAATCACTTTTACTGTCAGGACATTTTTGCTAATGTTTCAGTGTAGTCTGTTTTCCTGAAATTAGAATCCATGGCTCCGTTATGTCCTAATCTCTGGAAAAGCAGAAAACAAGTGTTTCCCACCTGCAATGTGATCTCTTTTCGAAAGTTGAAATATGGCTGTCATGTCCCCCTCTCTCAGCCTTGCATCACATTGGCCTTTTTCACTGCCACAACATACTGTTGGCTGATATTAATCTTGAGGTCCACGAAGACTCTGAAATCCCTTCCACTTGGGGGAATTTCGCATGTAATGGTCACCTTGAAGGTCCAGATCTAGGGTGTGATGTTGAGGGCCAAGGAGAGGAGTCCTAGGTCAGTGTTTCTCAGCCTGGGGGTTAGGACCCCTGGAGGGGTCACCAGGGGGGTGTCAGAGGGCTCCCTGAGAATGCTGAAGATCTCTCCGTGTGATCGGAAGTGACCCCCCCCCCCCTTCCAGGGCTCTGTAAAAGATAGTTCACAATCATAGTTTTGCCAAGGACACTAGGCTGAATTGATCCTATAATCCCCTATCTCTTATGAGGGCTTATGAACTTTATAGGAACTTCTATAAACTCTTGCCAAACTTTATGAACTTTTATGGATTTTGGGGGGCTGATGTGACTTCCCCTTAGACCTTGCATGATTCCCAGTTTTCCTATGAACTCTGTGTATGCTCCCTTGCCCCATTTCTTATTCCCTATATGTATGTATGTCTATATAAGAAAATATGAAGGAAAGCAACCTTTTCATGAACCAGCAACCCATGGCTTTTGGAGTTTCCAAACGTCCTGACCCAATAATCCCCTAACAAAGGATTTCACCAAGCCCATTCAGCATTTACACAAATGACCAGCCACTGCCAGAATTTCATCTATGCTGATGATCGTGCCATTACCGCTCAAGCAGGGAGTTTTAAGATGGTTGAACAGAAGCTATCCAAAGCTCTAGGTGCTCTTACTGCCTATTACAGGGAAAACCAGCTGATCCCTACCCCATCTAAAACACAGACATGTGCCTTTCACCTTAAGAACAGACAAGCATCCCGAGCTCTGAGGATTACCTGGGAAGGAATCCCACTGGAGCATTGCAGCACACCCAAATACCTGGGAGTCACTCTGGACCGTGCTCTTACCTACAAGAAACACTGCCTGAATATCAAGCAAAAAGTGGGTGCTAGAAACAATATCATACGAAAGCTGACTGGCACAACCTGTGGATCACAACCAGACACAGTGAAGACATCTTCCCTTGTGCTATGCTACTCTGCTGCTGAGTATGCATGCCCAGTGTGGAACACATCTCACCACACTAAAACAGTAGATGTGGCTCTTAATGAGACATGCCGCATTATTACGGGGTGTCTGCGCTCTACACCACTGGAGAAATTACACTGCTTAGCTGGTATTGCACCACCTGACATCCGCAGGGAAGTAGCAGCCAATAGTGAAAGGACCAAGGCAGAGACATCTCCAGCTCATCCCTCGTTTGGGTATCAGCCAGCACATCAACTACTTAAATCAAGAAATAGTTTTCTAAGATCTACAGAGACACTCGTTGGAACACCTCAGCAAGCAAGAGTCCAAAAATGGCAGGCTCAAACCCAGAACCTCAACCAATGGCTGATACCAAATGAGAGACTCGCCCCTGGGCACACAGAAGACTGGGCGACTTGGAAGGTGCTGAACAGACTGCGCTCTGGCACCACGAGATGTAGGGCCAACCTCAAGAAATGGGGCTACAAAGTGGAATCCACGAAATGCGAGTGTGGAGGAGAGCAAACCACTGACCACCTGCTGCAATGCAACCTGAGCCCTGCTACATGCACAATGGAGGACCTTCTTGCGGCAACACCAGAGGCACTCCAAGTGGCCAGATACTGGTCAAAGGACATTTAATCAACTACCAAGTTTGCAAACTTTGTGTTTTTTTATCTGTCTGTTTGTTTTGCATTTTGTTTTTTCTGTCTAAGTGGAGTATTTTGCATTTGTTTCTGTTGAACTTCATTTTGTTAGTTTTGGCCCAGAAACACTGTCCTAGGCCAACGTGGATAAGAAACCACAGGTTTTAAATGAGCTGAGAAAGGCAGTGGCTTGAAGATCTCCCTCAAAGTCTTTGACGTTGGTGCCATTTGTTGCTGAATAAAGGAAAGAGAATTCCAGGTTACCTTGTGTTGCGTGGATGTACCTGTTTTCGTTCCTCCTCCCAATAAAGCCCTATGTAATCGCAGAAGGAGATTAAGGCCTGGCCGACGGAGACAAATTAGAAAGGGGTGGATAATCAAGGTCTTATGATTCCTCCGGTCGGAGGTGATTGGGGATGTTTAGAAGTCATTACTAAAACCGTGTAAGCTGCTGTGTGCTTTAGGAGCAACGGGATTAGGGTGCATGTATTTTTTTAATAACCAGGTGAAGGAGGGAGAGACGGAAGCAGCGAGAAAGGAATGCGACGGGCACATTTCGGAGAAAATATCCAATACGATCCAGGATCAGATTCTCCCTCATAACACTTGGGAAATGCCATATCCGTGGGGCGAATCCTATTTGACTTTATCGGAGTTGTCCCAAATTGCTTTAAATTGCTTGAGGGCCCAGCAATCTGGGCCCTTGAGTCTTCAGGATGGATTTGCAACCTGGGACTTGTTCTGTGCAAAATTCATGTGGAACATGGCACTTTCGGCAAGATCCCTTTGCTTCCCACCTGAATGCATTGCTTCATGTTCTGATCTCTGGAGCAGCCGGCTCCATCGTCTCCGTGTTATCTCTTTGGTCTTCCTTTTCCAAAGTAAACATACTCAGACCTTTGACTATTTTCGTGACTTCCAGTCTGTCTGTCCATCCATCTATCTAAATAATAAAAGTGAAAATATCTATGTGTGTATGTGGCTGGAGTTTCCACTTACACAGACAGGCTCCCACTTCCACAAATAGTTATAGATTCCTCAAAGCCAACATTAAAATCTCTGGCATAGACACTGAGAACTGGGAAGCCCTGTCCCTTGAGCGCTCCAGCTGGAGGTCAGCTGTGACCAGCAGTGCTGCAGAATTCGAGGAGGCAAAAGTGGAGGGTGAAAGAGAGAAACATGCCAGGAGGAAGGCGCGTCAAGCCAACCCCGACCGGGACCGCCTTCCACCTGGACACCAATGCCTTCACTGTGGGAGAAGATGCAGGTCAAGAATAGGGCTCCACAGCCACCTACGAATCCACAAGGAAACCCATCATGGAAGACCATCTTACTCGTCCAACGAGGGATTGCGTAAGTAAGTAAGTAAGTAAGTAAGTAAAGTATAGATCCCACCACTCAGGAGATACTAATGGCCCTCCCTCCAATGACATTGCAGGATATAGTGAGCTCCATTAACTTGTACAACCCCTGCTAATGTCCTCCACAAACACCATACTGCCCACCAACCAAGTGAAGGCTTTTATACGGGGACAATTTCATCCTAGATTATAATTGTTTCCTCCACCACAGACATCCCAGTGTTTCTTACTTTCTCCATGGGTGTGGAATTTGCATGACCCCACCGACTGCCTCTCCCTTCACCCTTTTCTATGGCTCACAGCAAACAGAGGAATTGATGAGCAACTGAACATACTAGAGAGGTTTGGGGAGAATTCACCAGGATTTATAGGAGTTGTGGGTACTGGGATGTATAGTTCAGTTGTAACCGAAAAGCACTATGAACCCCACCAACAATGGACCTGGAACTAACTTAGCACACAGAACCCCCAAGACCAATAAAACATACTGGAGGTCTTTGGAGAGATTTATAGGAGTTGTAGTTTACCTACATCCAGAGCGCACTATGAACCCAAACAATGATGGATCTAGACCAAACTTGGCATGCATATCCAATATGACCAAATTTGAATATTAGTGGGTTTTGAGGGGAATTGGCCTGGACATTTTGGTACTGGGATTGATAGTTCACCTGCAATCAAGGAGCACTCTGAACTCCACCACGGATGGAATTTGATCAAACTTGTCACACAGAGCCCCATGACCAGAAAAAAATACTGGAGGTCTTTGGAGAAAATTCAGCTTGATTTGGGGGACTTGTAGTTCACCTACATCCAGAGAGCACTGTGAACCCACACAGTGGTGGATCTGGACCAAACTTGGCACACAGATCTGGCATGTCGAAATTTGATTACTGGAGGGGCTTGGGGGGAACTGACCATCCTTTCTGGGAGTTGCAGTTCACACACAACCAGAGAAACCATGACCTCCACCGATGATGGACCTGGACCAAACTTGGCACACAGATCCCCATGACTAACTCAGCGTGCTGTAGGAGTTTGAGGGGACTGACTTACCATAGTGGGAGTTGTAGTTTACCCTCTATAGCCAGAGAGCACACTGAATCCCAGTGGTGATGCATCTAGAGCAAACTTCCCGAACATAACAAACTTGAATTACTGATAGAGTTTCTCGGGGTTAACCTGACATGATTGTAGTTCACCCACAACCTTATGCATTTTGTACAATTAAAAATGGACTTAAAAAAAAAAAGACCGGGCAATGCAAGCATAAAGAAAGGATAACTCATTCTTATGAAATGTTGACAATCCTTGCCATTGCCACAAGCTTTCTGCTTTGCGGAATGGGCATTAGACCCAGGGAGGGTTCAGACCAATGGAAAGTAAGAAAATGCCGCAGCAATAACAACAAGATGTTGAAAAGACAACTCCGGCCGGTTCCTCCAGCTCCTAAGTTTGGCTCAAGTGCCAAAGTGGGACCTTTTTCTCCGTAATTGCTCTTCTCTTCGGCAGGAGGCAGTTGCATTTCCTTGGTGGCTTGTTGACATTTAAATAAATCTTCATCCTAATGAGCAAGAAGGCGATGGCAGGGAAAAACCTTACGGGGAGGAGGAGAAGCAGATAGGGGAACAGCGCAATGCGACTTGCGACCGGCTTCTTTGCTTGCAAAGAGGAACGAGGCCAATGAGGAGTCAGTTGTCAAGTTTCGGAGGTGATGGTGGACATCAAAACCCGAAAAAACCCACTATTCCAGATACTCCAGAAGACAGTTGATATCCCTCCGTGGTTGATATCTCTGTGTGCCTTCAAGCCATTTCCCAATTACGGTGGTCCTACCACTGTTCGGTTGGAGATTTTCCGAGGCCTTCCTCCAACGAATCCATTTTCCCAACTGCCTTCCACTTTCCCCAGCATTCAATTAGATTGTCTCATGATACTTCCAAAGTACGACAGCCTCGCTTGAGTTATTTTGGCTTCTACTGAGTGTGTGCTTGATTTGCTGTTAGGACCCATTCATTCAGTCCATGTTCATAGTATCCTAGAATCCTGGAGTTGGAAGAGACCCTGTGGACCATCCAGTCCAACCCCTTTCTGCCAAGAAGCAGGAAAATCACATCCGAAGCACCCCCAACAGATGGCCATCCAGCCTCTGCTTAAAAGCCTCCAAAAAAGGAGCCTCCGCCATACTCCGGGGCAAAGAGAGCTCCACTGCTGAACAGCTCTCACTGTTAGGAAGTTCTTCCTCATGTTCAGGTGGAATCTCCTTTTTTCTAGTAGTTTGAAGCCATTGTTCCATTGCGTCCTAGTCTCCAGGGCAGCAGACAACAATCCTCCTCCCTCCTCCCTATGACTTCCCCTCACATCTTGATTCATGGCCCTCATCATGTCTCCTCTCAGCCTTTTCTTCTGCAGGCTAAACATGACCATCTCTTTCTGCTGCTCCTCATAGGGCTTGTTCTCCAGACTCTTGATCCTTTCAGTTGCCCTCCTCTGGACACATTCCAGCTTGTCAACATCTCCCTTCAATTGCAGTGCCCAGAATGGGCACACAGTGTGATTCCAGGTAAAGTGGTCTGACCAAGGCAGAAGAGACGGTTAACAGGACTTCCCTGCATCTAGACATCAGACTCCTATTGATGCAGGCCAAAATCCCATTGGCTTTTTAACTGCCGCTTGACATTGTTGGCTCATGTTCACCTTCCTCCCCATGAGGACTCCAAGATCTTTTTCATACGTCCTTCTTTTGAGCCAGGCATCGTCCTCCATTCTGTGTCTTTGCATTTCATTTTTTTGCCCAAGTGGAGTATCTTGCATTTGTCCCTGCTGATCTTCGTTGTGTTAGTTTTGGCCAATCATCTCTCTAATCTGTGAAGATTGTTTTGAATCCTGCTCCTGTCTTCTGGAGTATTAGCCATCCCTCTTAATTTGGTCGGGTCTGCAAACATGATGACCCTGCCTTCTAACCTTTCATCTAAGTCATTAATAAAGATTCTGAACAGGACCGGAGCCAGGACCATACTCTGCTTCTGCCACTCCACTTGTCACTTCTTTCCAGGATGAAGAGGAAGCATTGGGGAGAATCACCCTCTGGATTCATTCACTTAACCAATTCCAGATCCACGTAACTGTAGTTATGCCTAGCCCACGTTGGACTAATTTCCTTGCCACTGCGTTTTCTGCATCTACCCAGCCTGTAACTCAATTGAAAAAGGAGATTAGTCTGGCATGACTTGTTTCTGACTATTAGTGATAACCGCATTCGGTTCTAAGTGTTTGCAGACCACTTCCTTAATGCTCTTTTCCAGAATCTTGCCTGGTATTGATGTGAGGCTGACCGGATGGTGATTGTTTGGGTCGTCCTTTTTTCCTTTCTTGAAGATAGGGACCACATTCTACTGGGACTTGTCCCATTTGTTCTCCAAGAACTCTCAAAGATGATTGCCAGTGGTTCCGAAATGACTTCCACTAGTTCCGTGGTTCTCAAGCTATGGGTCCCCAGATGTTTTGGCCTTCAATTCCCAGAAATCGTAACAGCTGGTAAGCTGCTTGGGATTTTTGGGTGTTGTAGGCCAAAACACCTGGGGACCCACAGGTTGAGAACCACTACGCTAGTTCCTTCAAGACTCTTGGATGTAGTTGATCTGGCCCTGGGGGCTTGAATTCATTTAGAGCAGCCAGATATCCCTGGCTGCTCTAAAATGGATTCATAACTTGCCTCTGAATGAGCCAGTTTTCTTCCTCTTGCCTTTCTTCGTGGTCCAGTTACATTTAAAGGCCTTATTGAGAGAACCCAACTACCAACAGCTGGGCATTTCGACTTTAGTGGTCAGAAGATCCAGAACTATAATTCGAAGAATTCAGTGGCACATATCCATTTCAAAATTATCCTCTCCTGGGTGGCCATCTGTTGGGAGGGCTTTGGTTGTGGCATGGCAGAGAGGGGTTGGACTGAATGATTACCAATCCTGGCTGAGGAAAGGCTTGGTATCTCCCATACTTCATAGTTTAGGATCATAGAATAATAGAATAATAGAGTTAGAACAGACCACATGGCCATCTAGTCCAACTACCTTTGGGGCCTCTTCTAACTCTAATAATAACAACGTTTGCTAGATGTCCATCTGTCAGGAGGGCTTCAGTTGTGTCGTGGTGACATAGAGTTGGACTGGATGGCCCTTAGAGTCTCTTCCAAGAACAACAACAACAACAACATCTGCTCTGACATTATGCATGGCTTGTTTGAGTGATGAGTAAGTTTCTTTAAATTGCTAAGCAATTGGAAAGTAGATGGAGATGAGGCATAATCCCATGAAACAAACAGAACAGATGGAAGACCTCTAGCTTCTGGGGTTCCTTTAATACCCCTATTTGCTCCTTCACATCCATTCCTTCATCCAGCTGCTAAGGATGTAGTTCAAGCAATGAGTAAGTGATGTCACAAGGGCAGTTTTAAGCTACTAATGGTGAGCAGGCGAGAGATGCTTGGCTGTGTGGGAAGGACCAGGCTCGGTTCCTGCACTTGGAGGCTGATTTGGAAGCCTCTTCCAAAGGAGAGGCGATCCCGTGGCCTTGACTGGGAGCATCATCTCGGGTTGTTCATGTTGCCTCAAAAGGCCCCCCAACCAGCTTTCCAAGATGCCCAGGTGAGGCCCAGATGTCCCGGCAAATGGTCCACGCTGTAGCCTTGTCTCCAGGAAGTTGCCATGTGGTTCTCCCTGGTGTCGCTACCTTCCTTGGTAGCCTTCTCCTTGATGATGGATGCCATCTTGGCCAAACCATTTGTCCACCTGGTCTACACTCACAACTCCACCTGCCTAGACTTCAAAGCCATCCCGGCCTGCTTTGGCCCTCCACTCCCCCGCAAGGGCTTCAAGGGATACCTGGTTGAGGCTGTGCCTGCCAACGCCTGCCTGCCCATCGAGGCCCCTCCCGCCTCGGATGGGTCTCAGACGGGTTTCATTGCCCTCATCCGCAGGTATGACTGCCCCTTCGGTACCAAGGTCCTCCATGCCCAACAAGCCGGGTATCAGGGCGCGATCATCCACAACCTTTACTCTGATCTGTTAGTGAGCATGGCCATTGAAGTCCAGATGGTCCGGCGACAGGTCTCTATTCCTTCCCTCTTTGTTGGAGGCTCAGCTGCCAGGCTTTTGAAGAGACAAATACGCGAGCGGAACGGTACCAAAATCACCACTGTGGTGCCAAGAGGTTATTACAATCCCTGTGGAGACAACGTAGAGTTCTCCCTTTGGGACCCGGCGCGGCATTATTTACAATTCTGGCCTGGTTACTGTACCCAGCAGATGATCCTCAAGTTCCTCCGAGAGTTTGGGTTCCTGATCCTCCTCGGTGTGGGCTCTGGCATCTTGGCCTTCATCGGTTGGGTGAAATGGAGGCAAATGAAAAGTGGCATCCGGGTGAAGACCTTCCGGAGTGGAGACCAGTATGACTCATGTGTCATCTGCATGGCCGATTACGAAGTGGGAGACCGACTGAAGATCCTCCCTTGCAGCCATGCGTACCACAACACCTGCATCAACACCTGGCTCCTGACCCAACCCAGGACGGAGAAGAGCTGCCCCATCTGCAAGCAAAAGATCAACACTGCAATCTGAAGCATTTGGGGGGCAGGACAGAGGAAGAGAAAGAGGCGGGTGGTGGGTACCATGAACAAGTCCGGAACAAACAACAAGGTTCTCCCAGATGCCAGCTGTTGTGCCCTTCGTCTTATTGGGATTCAATATTTAATCACCAAAAGAGGTATAGATGTAGTCTTCGTTTTCTGGTGTATGGGTGAGTGTTTGGGCCTCCCTTTCAGAAGGAAATAACAAAGTGTATTCTTACGGGAAATGTTTAAGGTTGGCACAACAAAATAGGTGATAGAACAGTGGCATTAAGGAAATAATGTTCTTCACCTAGAAAAGAAAAAGTCTGAAGAGACTGGGGAACATGGGAGACACACGATTCTCATGTTCCAAAGCCCGAAGAGACTAAGGAACACGGGGGGACACATAATTCACATGTTCCAAAGCCCAAAGAGACTGAGGAACATGGGAGACACATTAGTTTCATGTTCTAAAGCCTGACTAGACCGAGGAGCATGGGAAACATACGATTGTCATGTTCTAAAGCCTGAAGAGACGGAGGAACACGAGAGACACATTAGTTTCATGTTCTAAAGCCTGACTAGACTGAGGAGCATGGGAGATACACGACTGTCATGTTCTATAGCCTAAAGAGACCGAGGAACATGGGAGACACATGAATTTCATGTTCTAAAGCCTGACTAGACTGAGGAGCATGGGAGACATACAACTCCCATGTTCTAAAGTCTGAAGACACTGAGGAATACAGGTGATACACAACTCTCTCTCTTTTTAATATATGTTTTTTATTGCTGATACAGGTAGAATAATATCACAATCCATCACCATTTCAGAATACATATCAAATATTATTTTCTTAGTGTTCTTATCCTTCCCTATTCCACCTTTAACTCCCACTTGTGTCTTTTGATTTTACATCCCTCTCCCGCTCCCCCCACCCCACCCTCTGGGAACTGTACTTATCTTCATTCAAATATTACTTTAATTGAACAATCGTGGAAAGAGAATGGTTCAGTTCTTTATATCTCTCCTTTCCTTTGACTTTATCTATCGATCTTCCCCATTTGTGAACCCAATTCTTCTTGATTTGGCATGATGTATATTTGGCTCTTCTTTCAAAGATGTAGTCTTGGAGCATATCGTCTGCTAAGTAACTGTACCATTTTTTAACTTCCCTGTTTCTATGGTCTTTCCACCCCAAGGCCACAGTTGCTTGGGTGACAACTATCATGTATTTTATCATTTCCTCCCGAACTTTGAGATTTTCATTCTTGTCTAGTTTTTGGGTGAAAAATTCTTTTTTATCCAAAACCAATTTATGTCCTATTAATTCTTCCATTTCCTTCTTTATCCTATTATAAAATTCTTGTACTGTATTGCATTCTATGCACGACTCTCATGTTCCAAAGCCTGAAGAGACCGAGGAACACGGGAGATGCATGACTCTCATGTTCTAAATCTTGAAGAGACTGAGGAACACGGGAGACACATTAGTCTCATGTTCAAAATCCTGAAGAGACTGAGGAGCACGGGAGACACATAACTTTCATCTTCTAAAGCCTGATGAGACAGAGGAACACGGTAGACACATGACTCTCACGTTCTAAAGTCTGAAGAGGCTGAGGAACACAGAAGATGCACGACTCCCATGTTCCAAAGGCTGAAGAGATGGAGGAACACAGGAAATGCATGACTTTAATGTTCTAAAGCCTGACGAGACTGAGGAACTTGGGGGGATGCACGACTCTCATGTTCCAAAGCCTGAAGAGACTGAGGAACACAGGAGATGCACGAGTCTCATGTTCCAAAGCCTGAAGAGACTGAGGAACACGGGAGATGCATGACTCTCATGTTCTAAATCCTGAAGAGACTTAGGAGCATGGGAGACACATGACTTTCATGTTCTAAAGCCTGATGAGACAGAGGAACATGGTAGACACATGACTCTCATGTTCTAAAGCAGGGGTCCTCAAACTAAGGCCCGGGGGCCAAATGCGGTCATTTACCCGGCCCTTGCCTAGGGTCAACCTAAGTCTGTTACAACTTGAAAACACACAACAACAACAATCCTATCTCATCAGCCAAAAGCAGGCCCACACTTCCCATTGTAATACTAATAAATTTATATTTGTTAAAATTGTTATTCATTTTAATTATGGTATTGTTTATAAGTGGTTTTTGCACTACAAATAAGATATGGGCAGTGTACATAGGAATTCATTCATTTTTTTTTCCAAATTATAATCCAGCCCTCCAACATTTTTTGGGACTGTGACCTGGCCCTCTGTTTAAAAAGTTTGAGGACCCCTGTTCTAAAGTCTGAAGAGGCTGAGGAACACAGAAGATGCACGACTCCCATGTTCCAAAGGCTGAAGAGATGGAGGAACACAGGAAATGCATGACTTTAATGTTCTAAAGCCTGACGAGACTGAGGAACTTGGGGGGACGCACGACTCTCATGTTCCAAAGCCTGAAGAGACTGAGGAACACGGGAGATGCACGAGTCTCATGTTCCAAAGCCTGAAGAGACTGAGGAACACGGGAGATGCATGACTCTCATGTTCTAAATCCTGAAGAGACTTAGGAGCATGGGAGACACATGACTTTCATGTTCTAAAGCCTGATGAGACAGAGGAACACGGTAGACACATGACTCTCATGTTCTAAAGTCAGAAGAGGCTGAGGAACACAGAAGATGCACGACTCCCATGTTCCAAAGGCTGAAGAGATGGAGGAACACAGGAAATGCATGACTTTAATGTTCTAAAGTCTGACGAGACTGAGGAACTTGGGGGGACGCACGACTCTCATGTTCCAAAGCCTGAAGAGACTGAGGAACACGGGAGATGCACGAGTCTCATGTTCCAAAGCCTGAAGAGACTGAGGAACACGGGAGATGCATGACTCTCATGTTCTAAATCCTGAAGAGACTTAGGAGCATGGGAGACACATGACTTTCATGTTCTAAAGCCTGATGAGACAGAGGAACACGGTAGACACATGACTCTCACGTTCTAAAGTCTGAAGAGGCTGAGGAACACAGAAGATGCACGACTCCCATGTTCCAAAGGCTGAAGAGATGGAGGAACACAGGAAATGCATGACTTTAATGTTCTAAAGCCTGACGAGACTGAGGAACTTGGGGGGAAGCACGACTCTCATGTTCCAAAGCCTGAAGAGACTGAGGAACACGGGAGATGCACGAGTCTCATGTTCCAAAGCCTGAAGAGACTGAGGAACACGGGAGATGCACGAGTCTCATGTTCTAAATCCTGAAGAGACTTAGGAGCATGGGAGACACATGACTTTCATGTTCTAAAGCCTGATGAGACAGAGGAACACAGTAGACACATGACTCTCACGTTCTAAAGTCTGAAGAGGCTGAGGAACACAGAAGATGCACGACTCCTATGTTCCAAAGGCTGAAGAGATGGAGGAACACAGGAAACGCATGACTTTCATGTTCTAAAGCCTGACGAGACTGAGGAACTTGGGGGACGCACGACTCTCATGTTCCAAAGCCTGAAGAGACTAAGGAACATGGGAGACACATGACTCTCGTATTCTAAAGCCTGAAGGGACTATACCTAATCAGAAACTGTTGCTGCTCACGAAGAACTAATAATAGAGAGTTTGCTATTTCTTTTCTTTTTTTTAAAAAAAAAACCCCCAATATCTGTCGAAATGGAAAACAGACATCAAAACGTTTTCAACGCCGTTCTTCTGCTAGAGAGGGAAAAGATAGAAAATTCAAAGAAAACTGACACGATTCATGGCTTTTTAAAAATGTTCTTTGTAGCAGCCTTAACCCATTTCATTACACCATCTATTTATCCCATCTCTTTTATTCGTGCTTTCTCTTTAACATACTGTATTCATAATTCCCAGCGTCATTTCATACTGTTATGGTTTCCTTAGAAGTGGCGTTGGCTTAACGACTTTGAGCCATTCCCATATTTCCTCTATTAACTCTTATGGTTGCTTAAGGGAAATGGACAGGAAGGTGCTGTTGGATTCAGGGGCTCTTAGAGATCCCCAGCAATTGGCTGAACAATTGAAACAGGAGCAAAGAGCTCCTCTATGAGATCCCGCTATGCAGGTCCTTTAGGATAGCAAAGGACACCTGTATTGGGCTTGGACTAGTTGACCCTACCAAATCAATGAATCTGTCATTCAGAAGAGTGCTTCTATCATGCTGTTTTCTCTGCATTCTTGGTAAGTATACTCCACACACACATATACACAGACATGCTCGGGTCAGTGTATCGTATGTGTATATGTGTGTTGAGTCTTTGCACTCTTAAAGGCCATCCAGTCCACCTCCAATAGATGGATAGAGAGAGAGATAGAATCTTAGAGTTGGAAGGGACTCCCAAAGGCCATCTAGTCCACCTCCAATAGATAGATGATAGGTGATAGATAGATGGATAGATAGATTGAATCCTAGAGTTGGAAGGGACTTTCAAAGGCTATCCAGTCCACCTCCAATAGATAGACAGACAGACAGACAGACAGACAGATAGATAGAATCCTAGAGTTGGAAGGGACTCCCAAAGACCATCCAGTTCACCTCCGATAGATAAATAGATAGATAGATAGATAGATAGATAGATAGATAGATAGATAGACGTTCCTCATTGCGATGACTCCCTACAGCTCAACCAATCAATGCAGTGAGGTAGAACCATATTCTCTGAGGAAGTGGGAAGGGCCATCCAGTCCAACCTTCTGCCATGCGGGAAGACACAAGGAAAGCACTCCCAAAAGGTGTCACCCAACCTCTTTTGAAAGCTAAAAAGAGCCAGGACTGGAGGCCACCAAGTCATAACACCAGGGGCTAAAGGCAGGCTTAAGCCAACTATGCCCTAGAAACACTACGAAATCCATGAGATCACCATGAGTTGGCAAGGAAAGGCATGCGCGTGCACAACGGGTTGTGAGAAGAGTTTCGGGTGAGAAGTGCCTTACCAGAAGCCACTGCCTTGTGTTGGGAAGCAAGAAATGGTGGAGAAAAGGTAGGGCAGTGAGGTCACAAAGCCTCCTTGAAGAAAGTTCTTGAGGGTCAGTCACCTGGAGCAAGTGGACTGGGAATCATACAAGAGCAGGCAGCAGGCCAAGGCCTGTTGAGAGGGGAAGAGACGAAGAAGAAAGAAAGGAAGGAAGGAAGGAAGAAGTCTTGGTCCAGATCTACCTGCCCTCTCGACCTCTTTTGTCTCATGGAAGCTCCAGTTGCCATCTTGAGGGTGCAGCTCCCCTTTGAGACTCTTAAAAAAGCTCCCCTCGGAATTCGCTCCACCCGCAGCACCTTGTAAGATATCCATTCCCATCTATCATTATGAGGTCTCCTTTTCCACCCTGGATGCAACTGGTCACTCTGTTTCTGGCCCTCCAAGTCCCAGTGGCAAAAGCCTTCATCCGGGCCATTTGCGGCCGCAATGCCACTGTGCTTGATTTCGAGGCCTTGCCGGCCCTTTTTGGGGGGCCCATCCCGCAGGGAGGGCTAGCGGGGTTGCTTGTTGAGGCGAAGCCCTCAGATGCCTGCCGGCCCATTGAGGGCCCGCCAAACGCCACCGCCGCCTTCATTGTCCTTATCCCCCGATATGGCTGTTCCTTCGCTGCCAAGGTCTTTCATGCCCAGCAAGCGGGCTTCCGGGCCGCCATTGTTCACAACGTCAACTCCCAAGCCTTGGTGCACATGGTGAGCGAGCGGGTGGCCCAGCCTCCCCTCCACATCCCGGCTGTGTTTACAGCGGAAGTGACCTCCAAGATCCTGAAGCAGCTCCACCGTGCTGAGAAACTGCGGTCGCTCATCTTGGTACCTGAGTATTTCCACTATGTCTGGAGAGGGTCCTCGGGGTCAGCCCGCGTGGCTTCTCCTTGCCAGTGCCGCATCCGGCTTCTAGGTCCCGACTTGCACATGATGTCCTTTTATGCCTATTGCATCATCTGCGTTGTATCCGTATTGATCACTGTATTGCTGATCGAGAAATGCCTCTCCAGGTGCCTCGACGGCAAGCTCAAGGGGAACCAAACCCTCTCTGGACATGGTTGCGGACGGACTTTCTCGTTCACCAGCTCCCGCTACCAGGAATGCGCCATCTGCTTGGAGAAGTACACTGAACACGACAGCCTGAAGGTGCTCTCATGTTCGCATGCCTTTCACAGCCGGTGCATCGACCTCTGGCACATCACTCAGGCCCGGAGCAAGACCTGCCCGCTCTGCATGCAGAAAGTGATGGTGGTCACCCGTTTGCAAGCCGTGCGGCTGTGGAGAGACGGCGAGAAAGACAACACGTGGACCCTGTCGCTGGGGAAAGGGAGAGCTGCCTCCAACGGCCAGAGATGTTTTCTGCTGCTTTCCCAACAACTCCCGTCCCAGTTCTGAGAAACACACTCAAACTGGTCAGCAAGTACCAAGAAGGGACATCAGCTGTATCCATCAGGAAGGTGTCGAGGGCATTGTGTGTCATGTATATATAATTGTAATTACAGTCCTTATCAAGATCTTGATCCCAGCCAGCTATGAAATAGGAGAACATCATGGCAACGGAGAAGATGCAAAACCAAGAAGAACCAGGACAACTCAGTAGGACGTTTCAATCTTAGGCTCAGCTTCACCCAACCGGCCCTTGTCATGCCCATCGCCCAAGAAAATACAGATAAAGTGTTTATTCAAACACAGATTTCAACCTGACTTTTGTTGTGTTGTCTACATTTCTTTTTGTGGGTGCACTATGAGAACAGAGGCAACCAGGGTTACTGCATTTCTTCAATTCTAAAATACACTTTTTCTGATATAAACATCTCTAAAAACAGAGTGCATCTCCGAATCACGGATATATCTTATGCATTGTTGTTGTTGATACTGAAATTTGGGTGCACCTTACAATCAACAGCATCTTACAATTGAAGAAATACAGTATCATCATAATAATATTATAATAATATATTTTATTTATATTCCACTCTATCTCCCCAAGGGATTACAGAATACATATATGGCAAACATTCAGTGCCATTATACAATTAACAACAAAGACAGACAATACACAGACAGAGGCAAAGGCTTCCCCCTTTCCATCTCCAGCATCTGGCGGCTGTGCTCAACTCCTGCCATGGGGAGGCGCTCTTGTTCCATTTTCCATGCCAAATAGCCTGTTGTCTGTGGATACCTTCCTGATTGTATTGCCAGTATGTCTACATGGGTGTCTTTTACCTCCCCGCCAAAGCGGTATCTATTGATCTAGTCACATTTTTGTTTTCGAACTGCTAGGTTGGCAGAAGCTAGGGCTAACAGCAGGAGCTCACCCCGACCCATGGCTTTGAACTGCCAACCTTCTGGTTGGCAAGTTTTTCTGCAACTGGTGGTTTAACTTACTATACTACCTGTCCAGGAGAGAAAAAAAAATCCAAAAAAATATCCAAAAATCCTGACGAGGAGAATCTGAGTTGGACTAAATCCTTCATTATTCAACACAACGTTGTTTTGTGCATTTCGACCAAACAGCATTTTCTGCGCGGGGAAAATGGCCAAGCAAATGCCATTTCCTATAGAGAAAATGTCTTTTACTCGGTAGGAAATGCGATTGTGGGAAATATATCTTCCATGCAACATTCACACATGGGCTTTTGCGTACAGAAAAAGAAAATGTATACACAGGAGAGGGATTTCTGTGTGGAAAAACAATATTCCTGCTCTTTCCTGGGCAGAAAATTGTAACATGTCTTCTCCAAGATAATTTTCTGCACAAAAAACCAAAACAGTGAAAGCATTGTTTTCTGAGCAAGACAACCAAGCAGGAATGCTGTAGTTTTTGATGATGATTATAATGACGACAATTAGGAACCAAAGGTTGATTCCTTCTGAGTGTTGAGGTCTTTTTGGCTGTGATGACAGTGATGATGATGATGATGATGACGACGACGATGATGACAATGACAATAATGTTTATTTATACCCTACTTTTTCTCTCCATAAGGAGATTAGGAACCAGAGGTTGATACCTTCTGAATGTACGGTCCTTTTGGCTGTGATTATGATGATGGTTATGTTTATAACCTGTTTTTTTCTCTAAAAAGAGACCCAAAGCAGCTAATAATAATCTATACACATAACACTTCCACAGACAGGCTCTAACTTCCACAAACAGTACTGAGGAGCAACCAAAAGCCCTCCCTCCAATGACATTTCAGATTATAGCAAGTACCATGAATATGTAGCCCAACCTCTGCCAATGTCCTCCCCAAACACCATACTGCCCACCATCCAATGAATGCTTTCATTCAGGGACAATTAAATCCTAGATTTTCTGTTTTTTCCCGCCACCACAGACATCCCAGTGTTTCTGACTCTCTCCATTGGTGTGGAATTTGCATTACCCTGCCCACTGCCTCTCCTTTTATCCTTTCCTATTATTTTCTATGACACAGCAAACAGAGGAATGGATCAGCAACTGAACATACTAGAGAAATTTGAGGAGAATTCAACATGATTTATAGGAGTTGTGGGTCCTGGGATGTATAGTTCACCTACAATCTAAGAGCACTCTGACCTCCACCAATGATGGACCTGGAACTAACTTGGCACACAGAACCCCCATGACCAACAAAAAATACTGGAAGTCTTTGGAGGATTTCTAGTAGTCGTTCACCTACATCCAGAGTGCACTATGAACCCAAGCAATGATGAATCTGGACCAAACTTGATATGCCCAAAATTGAATACTAGTGGGTTTTGACGGGAATTGGCCTGGACTTTTTGGACTTGTAGGTACTGGGATTTATAGTTCACCTGCAATCTAAGAGCACTCCAGGGGCGGTTCATCCATTACACAAAGTAAGCGGTCACAGTACACTTTTTTTTGCCAGGGGTGCAGAGGCACCTCTGTAAATGCCCCTCGACCACCACTTGAGGAGCGCCCCCTCGGCTCACAACAGCCCTAGCAGTCCGGGGGAAGCCACAGCAACCTATTACGCAAAGTAAGCATTTGCAGTATAGTTGATTTTGCCCAGGGGCACTCTTGAGGCGCTCTTGAGGGAAAATAGACTTTGACATATGTGAGTTGTAGTTACTGGGATGTATAGTTCACCTACAATCTAAGAGCATTCTGAACTCCACCAATGATGGAATTGAACCAAATATGGCACGCAGAACTCCCACGACGAACAGAAAATATATATCAATAATTGGTTGGGGGGCGCCAAAATACTGTTTGCTTACCGTTGAAAATTACCTAGGGCCGCCTCTGGAGCACTCTGAACTCTGCCAAAGATAGAATTGGATCAAACTTGGCACACAGAAGCCCCATGACCAACAAAAAATACTGGAGGTTATTATTATTATTATTATTATTATTATTATTTATTAACTTTATTTGTACCCCGCTAACATCTCCCGAAGGACTCGATGCGGCTTACAAAGGCCAAGCCCTCAATAAAACAATAGCATAACAATACACATAACATTATAAAGCAAATCAAAACGTTAAGCAATAACAATAAACAATAAAAACAATACACCATAACACAATAAAACTAGGGCCGGGCCAAATGTAATGGGTACAGATTAAAAAGTGCTGAGTATGACAGGTGAAATGTAGGATTTTAGGGTAAGTGCAATGTGCAGACAATCTTAAATATCTGATAAAGTGCTTCTGGGACATATTGCTGGAGTTTCCTATTCTGGAAAGGCACACCGGAACAGCCAGGTCTTCAAACCCTTCCTAAAGACTGCCAGTGTAGGGGCTTGTCTGATGTCCTTGGGGAGGGTGTTCCAAAGTCGGGGGGCCACCACAGAAAAGGCCCTGTCCCTCGTTTTTGGGGAAATTCACCATGATTTGTGGGAGCTCTAGTTCACCTACACCCAGAGAATACTGTGAACCCAAACACTGATGGATTGGAGCCAAACTTGGCACACATATCGGATAGGCCAAAATTTGATTACTGGGGAGGTTTGGGGGTGGGGGGGGGGGAACTGACCTTCTTTTCTGGGAATTCACCCCCAACCAGAGAAACTGTGACCTCCAATGATAACGCATGTGGACCAAACTTGGCACACAGAACCACCATGACTAACTCAACCTACTAGACAGGTTTGAGGGGACTGACTCACCATAGTGGAAGTTGTAGTTCACCTTACACCCAGAGAGCACACTGAATCCCACCAACGAGGCACCTATGGCAAATTTGGGTCAATTTTTAGGGTCAACCTGGCATGATGTGAGTTGTAGTTCACCCACAACCTTATGTATTTTGGTCAATTAAAAATTGACTTTTTCAAATAACCCAGGAATTGCCGTGTACCCAAGCTAGTAAGACTAAAAACAATACAGTGATTGCAAGATACCCTTCTCCAAATCTACTGGCCCACTGTTTTAATTGCATTGCAAATACGAAGAAAAAGATGATACAAAAGGAAGAGGCAGGCTTTTAAAGGAAAGTGTGAAGAAAGTACATAGGATATGCAGAGAAGGCATAAAATATCGTCATGACCGGGCATATACATTAATATAAAATGAATAAATGCCTGTCACATCGGCTTGAAGTCGGTGTCTGTAAGATACACATTTGTGTGTAGATAAACAGTGAGATCTTCCAGCTGCTGAATGATGGATGAAGAGCATTTATCTTTTCTGTTATGGGAGTTTAAGACATTCTTTGCTTTCTTATTCTGCATCAAGTTTTTAGTCCAGAGAAGGGCCACCAAAATGGGCCACGTTTTGGACACCACAAGTCCTTTGGAGGAGCAGTTTAAGGAGCCGGGGATGTTTAGCTTGGAAAAGAGAAAGCTATCATGGGAGCCATGTTTAAATATGGGAAAGGAGGCCACATTGAGGAGGGATGCAGCTTGTTTTTTGCTGCTCCAGAGCCGAGGACTCACTGGAACAATGGATCCAAATTGGTGGGAAAGAGATTCCACCAAACATTAGGAAGAACTTCCCAATGGTATGAGCTGTTTGATAATGGAATACGCTTCCTTGAAGTCTGGTGGAGTCTCCTTCTCTGAAGGTTGGATGGCCATCTATCTGCAAGGATTGGATTGTGTCTTCCTGCCAGAATGATATTGGACTGGGTGTTCCATGGGGGTCTCTTCCACTCTTCCAACTCTAGGTATCTATCTATCTATCTCTATCTATCTATCTATCTATCTATCTATCTATCTATCTATTCTGCTTTGGTTAGACCACACCTGGAATATTGTGTCCAATTCTGGGCAGCACAATTCAAGAAAGATATTGACAAGCTGGAATGTGTCCAGAGGAGGGCGACTAAAATGATCAAGGGTCTGGAGAACAAGTCCTATGAGGAGCGGCTTAAGGAGCTGGGCATGTTTAGCCTGAAGAAGAGAAGGCTGAGAGGAGATATGATAGCCATGTATAAATATGTGAGAGGAAGCCACAGGGAGGAGGGAGCAAGCTTGTTTTCTGCTTCCTTGGAGACTAGGACGCGGAACAATGGCTTCAAACTACAAGAGAGGAGATTCCATCTGAACATGAGGAAGAACTTCCTGACTGTGAGAGCCATTCAGCAGTGGAACTCTCTGCCCCGGAGTGTGGTGGAGGCTCATTCTTTGGAAGCTTTTAAACAGAGGCTGGATGGCCATCTGTCGGGTGATTTGAACACAATATTCCTGCTTCTTGGCAGGGGGTTGGACTGGATGGCCCATGAGGTCTCTTCCAACTCTTTGATTCTATTATTCTATCTATCTATTGGAAGTGGTCTGAATGGCCTTTGGGCCTCTCTATCTAAAAGAGGTGGACTGGATGGCCTTTTGAAATCTCTTCCAACTATACGATTCTGTCTGTCTGTCTGTCTATCTATCGGAGGTGGACTGAATGGCCTTTGGGTGTCTCTTCCAATTCTAGGATTCTTTCTATCCTATCTATCTATCTATCTATCTATTGGAAGTGGTCTGGATGGCCTTTGGGAGTCCCTTCCAACTCTAGGATTCTATCTATCTGTCTGTCTGTCTATCTATCTATCTATCTATCTATCTATCTATCTATCTATCTATCTGGGTTGGACTGGATGGCCTTTTGAAGTCTCTTCCAACTATAGGAATCTATCTATCTATCTATCTATCTATCTATCTATCTATCTATCTATCTATCTATCTATCTATCGGGGTTGGACTGGATGGCCTTTGGGAACATCTTTCATCTCTAGGATGCTATGATTCTGCCTTTGTAATTATTTTAAAGAGAACCATCCAACTTTTGAACACTGCCCCCCCCCCCCCCGTAAGTACACAAAAGTAATAATAATAAGCGGATAAACCCACACTGCAACGCTTTCTTTGACAGATTGCTCTGGATTGCCGAAAAACGGCCACGTGGCGCCCTGCCTGTGGCTTCTCTGGGGCCGTCGGCCAGCTTAAATAAATGTTTGCTGCTCCTTAGGCATGGTGCACCTGCTTTAATTAAATGCAGGTTTGTTTCCTGGAGTTTCTATTTATCCTGCAAGTGAGAAAGGCGGGGGGGATGAGGGGAGGGAGTCGTGGCCGAAGGGCTGCATTCCCTCTTCTGCTTTGCCCTCAATCTCAAGTCCTCTTGCCTTTTGAACAAATATAGGGACGATTCCTCCTGTTTTCCCCCACTGATTTCATAAACATTTCCCCAAAATGGCCCTGAAATCCCAAAGAGTTGAGTCTTGGGTCTTATGTCGTAACCTGTGCAACCACATCCCTAGTAAAACAGCATTGTTAAGGCTGAAATCCTAAGTTGGTTAATGGAAGGAAGGGAAAGACATTTTTCTCCGGGAAGCAGATGGCTTCCCTTTCAGTATAGCAACACACTGCCAGTTAATTAATGCTCGCTGTAATTAAACTTTACACAAATTAGCTGTCGGCAGCGCTGAAGGGAACCATTCCTCTCAAATACCACCTTGGATGGATGAGTTGAGGAGGGGAAAGAAAGGCCATCCCCCTTCCCTTAGAACAAGTGTAAGTAGAGGGAAGGGTCTGCATTTGGAGAGAAAGTGATCGTAGATAGATAGGGAGTCACCACTAATCTAGAGGAGGTGAAGCTGAAATTCAGCTATCCACCAAGGAGCAGGGGAGAATCTGCTGCCTGGCGTAGCTTGCTACTTTGACAGACAGATAGAAACACGCAGAGGTGTTTGGAGGCAACAAGCAGAGGTTTATTTACTTTCAGGCCCGAAAGGATGTCTGATACAGAGTTCCCGCTCAAAAGGAATGGACACAACCATGCAATGCAGTGCTAGACATTTTTATCCCTTTGACAGCCATTCAAAGTTCTCTCCCCTGATTGGTTAAAAAGTGGTCAAGTTAGGATCTGGGTCCTCACTGGCTGGGGATTCCCTGTGATGTCAGAGGTGGGCGGAGTCTCTCTTGTGGTGGGAAAAGTGAAGAGCTGTCATTTTTCCATTTGAAGCTGGAGCCATTTGAAAGTCCGTCCAGGCAGGACTAATCAAATGCTTTGAGGCAAAAAGCATGGCCCGACTTATTGGGCCAAAGAAGTTGCGGTGCAGGGCGTCCCCCACCGCCATTCTTGCCTGTGGGGGGGCTTCTTCCTCCCAGAAGCCCCCTCTGATGGTGGGAAGGATTCCCGCTGGCGAGTCAAGGGGCCAATGGCCAATTGACCACGCCTACCCCGGGTGAGGTCTGAGGTGGCCTCTCCCTCCTTCTGGGCAGCCTTCATAAGGCTGCCCAAGGCTCCCCAGTAGGCACTTGGCCTGCAACAGCTGATCCATCTCACCCACCCTGCATGCGGTTTATGTTTTCATTGGCAGTTAATTTTGTTGGTGTTTACCTTGTCATGGTTCTGGTTGACAGTTACTTGTTTGTTTCGTGCTCCTTGTCACAACTCCTTGTTGGCGTGGGGCATGGGCCCTGGATCTGGTTTGGTATCCCCCCTAGCGGTTAGGGGGGACGCCTGGTGGTCCCAGGGGTGCTGAGTTGCATTTGCCCGGTATTGTGCCGGCAGCACCCTGGTGTGTGCGGGATCGGGCAGTATTGGGCTGCCCGATCGTGATCCAGGACCCATGCTTGGCTGCCAACCCTTGTTCCTGTTATCAATAAATGAGTTGCGGCCATTGTTCATCCCACATCATGTGTGAGTGTACTTCTTGGGTTGGCTGTGGGAGGTGTATCGCACTTGCACACACAATATGTAAATAGTCGAGATTATAGGTGCAGTCCAGTGTGCACAAAAGGGTGAATCTGAGAAAATGAGAAGATTGTGTTGTCAAAGGCTTTCATGGCTGGAATCACTGGGTTACTGTGAGTTTTCGAAGTTGCCTGGCCATGTTCCAAAAGCATTCTCTCCTGATATTTCACCCACATCTATGGCAGGCATCCTCAGAGGTTATGAGGTCTGTTGGAAACAAGGCAAGTGGAGTTTATATATCTGTGGAATGTCCAGGATGGGAGAAAGAAAGGGTTGGAAACTATAGGGGAGGTCAACACAAGAACCATGTTTCGGTATGAGAAAGAGGTCCCATTTGTTGCACTTTAACACTGGAACACCCTCTCACCCAGCCCCAGACCAGAATCAAGTTTGTTTTTTTTAGTCGTGTCAGGATTATCCTGACACGTCAAGTAATTTAATATTTATGTTTATTAAAAAGAGTAGATACAAAGGGGAAAAGGGGGCAAATCCAAAATTGTCTGTAGGATAGAAAATACAAAATAGCAAGAATCCAAAAATGTCAAGGAATATAAAGCCAAGGAATCCAAAACCCACAGCCGTAATCCAGAGCTATATCTATGAACATGAAAACAGGAACTTTTCCAAGGTAAACTCTCTAAGGAAACCCAGGCATAAACAAGAACAGGAAACTTGAGAATACTTCAACCAAGAACTTGAGAACAAACACCAGAGAACGATCTCTTTTAGCAATACTGTCTCCTCTGAAAGGCCTGAAAACAACCCACTAATTTAAGCCCTTGAAGCCACCCATGTCATCATCCCTCACACACCTGGATCTCCTCTGAACATTATCTCTCAGCCTCTGAGAAAATCTCATTTGCTGGCTTTTAACACATTGAGTTCTTAGGTCTAATTTCACTTGAAACCTCCCTGACAGCCCAAGGCTGTTTTTCCAGGGAATTGGTACTTTCATATTCCCCTGTTGCCTGGGAACGAGCTGAAGAATCCAAAACATCAGCCTCATCTGCCTGCAATTCCCTCCGATCATTGACACCCTTCACTTAGAAACCCATCATCCCCGGCCTACTCAGTCAGAAAAATCTTCTGATGCTTGCCAGACTACAATACCATTGAGGAGAAAGGGGTACGTTTGTTATCTAGTGCTCTAGAGATTAGAATACAATGGAGCAGGGAGTTCACTGGGAGTTTTTAAGCAGAGGCTGGAAGGTTATCTGTTGGGAGGGATTAGATTGTGTTTTCCTGTGTTGCAGGAGGTTGGATTGGATGGCTCTTGGGGTCCCTTCCAACCCTAGGGGTCAATGATCTCATTGCCTGGCTGTCTCTATATTCTACTAATAGCTTGGATACCCGGCATTGCCTGGGTTATTTGAAAAAGGCAATTTTAATTGTACAAAATGCATAAGGTTGTGAGTGAACTACAACTCCCATCATGCCAGGTTAGCCCCCTGAAACTCCAACAGTGGTTGAAGTTTGTTGGGCATGTTTGCTCTAAATGCATCATTGGTGGGGTTTAGTGTGCTCTCTGGCTGTACGGCAAACTTCAACTCCCACTATGGTGAGTCAGTCCCCTCAAACTCCTCCAGTAGGTTGATAGTCATGGGGGTTCTGTGTGCCAAGTTTGGTCCAGGTCCATCATCGGTAAAGGTCACAGTTTCTCTTGTTGTGGGTGAACTACTACTCCCAGAAAGGAAGGTCAGGTCCCCCCAAACCCCTCCAGTAATCAAATTTCGGCATATCAGGTATGTGTGCCAAGTTTGGTCCAGATCCATTGGTTCACAGTGCTCTCTGGTAGTAGGTGAACTACAACTCCCCCAAATCAAGATGGATTTTTCCCAAAGACTTCCAGTAATTTTTGCTGGTCATGGGGGCTCTGTGTGCCAAGTTTGATCCAAGTCCATCACTGGTGGAGTTCAGAGGGCTCATTGATTGCAGGTGAACTATCAATCCCCGTACCTACAGTTCCAAAATGTCCAGGCCAATTCCCATCAAAACTCAACAGTATTCAAATTTGGGCATATTGGGCATGAGTGCCAAGTTTGATCCAGATCCATCATTGTTTGGGTTCATAGTGTGCTCTGGATGTAGGTGAACTACAGCTCCTATAAATCCCTCCAAAGACCTCTGGTATGTTTTGTTGGTCATGGGGCTTCTTAATGCCAAGTTATGTCCAGGTCCATTGTTGGTGGAGTTCAGGGTGCTCTTCAATTGCAGGTGAACTGTACATCCCAGGACCTACAACTCCTATAAATAATGGTAAATTCTCTCCAAGACTCTGTAGCATGTTCAGTTGCTGATCAATTCCTCTGTTTGCTTTGTGCCATAGAAAAGAATAGGAAAGTGTTAAGGGAGAGGCAGTGGGCAGGGCCATGCGAATTCCACACAAATGGCGAGAGTCAGAAACACTGGGATGTCTGTGGGGGAGGAAACACATAAAATCTAGGATGAAATTTTCCCTGTATGAAAGCCTTCACTTGATTGGTGGGCAGTATGGAGTTTGTGAAAGACAATGGCAGGGCTTTTGAACATGTTCATGGTGCTCACTATAACCTGTAATGTCATAGGAGGGAGGGCCATTAGTGTCTCCTGAGTGGTGGGAGCTATTGCTATTAGTGGAAGTGGGAACCAGTGTGTGTAAATGGACACCCCAGCCACACACACACATAGATCATTTCTCTTTTATTATGTGTATAGATAATATCTTTTGTGTTGCAAGATAAAAACTTAGGGCAGCAACGTGTTTTTCTTAGTGTGTACACTGCATAACAAAAGTAAAAATAAAGAGTCGGTGATGGAATGGAGAACCGCCGAGATGGAGATGCTTCAATCCACCCAATTCCCTTGTATGTTGATCCCGACTCGGTGCTTAGATCTGAATGCACCTGCGAAGGCACTACATTCCTGTGAAGGCAATACCTGGAGAGACAGAAGATGAAACAAAGCCCAAGGAAGAAGAAGAAGAAACACACGCCAAAACAGCCGTGCAATTTCAATGGCCTTCAAGGGCCTTTTTCCCCATCTAGAAATGAGATGCTTTAGAAAAAAAAATGAAAACGGCTGCCAGTCGAGGGAGCTGGAAATCAAACAACTCCCGTTTTGCAATGCTAGGTTTATTATTCTTGCTATTAGCATCAAAAGATGTGACGGTTGTTCATTCCGGGATTCATCTGAAGGAAACGGGGAAAGAGGGAGTTGGAGCTGAGAGATGCCTCTCTCTATGTGTGTTTTCCCCCTTTGGCGCAGGCCTTTGATTCTAGAAATCACAATTAATCATTTGCCCGGCGTGCGGATGGCGTTCTGAAGAGGCGAAACCCCTTCTCTAGATGGAGTAAGACAGGCGCTCTGATATGTGTGTGTGTATTATTTTAGACAAAAAAAAGAAATATCTTTTCTGTTTGAAAAGGAAATCCCTGTATTTCATACCATGACCAAGGCGCAACCAGTACTTGTTAATTCTACATGATGACTGCAGGAGCTGTATGCATGCACATGGAGTGGAAATCAGGGAGAAAGAGAACAGGTGTCATTTTCAAGAGCTCATACTTCTTCCAAATAGCCATGGAAAGCATACCACCCCATTCTGGGGGGAAGGAAGAGGGGCCAGGTATGACTTGATCATGTGTGAACCCAAGCGGTTGATGAGAACACCTCCATTCATCTCCAATTGCTATTGACTTGTTCTCAGAGGGAGTGAAGAGCAGCCAAAAATGGATCCATAATGCCTTGGCCCCAATGACTAATGACAGGCCCAAATCCGCGTTCAACCTGCCATGGAGGGAGAGAAGAACAGCCATCATGGCTTGGTCCCAGTCTTTAATTAGAGGCCCACTTCCATATACTGCTTTCCATTGACATTGCCTTGGAGAGAGAGAAGAGCAGCCATCATGACTTGGTCCTGTTGACTAATGAGATACCCGTCTCCATATTCAACCTGATATTGACTTGGCTTTGGAGAGAGAGAAGAGCAGCCATCATGGCTTAGTTCCAGTCATTAATGAGAGGCTCATTTCCTTATATGGCTTGCCATTGACTAGGCCTCAGAAGGAGAGAAGAACAGCCATCATGCCTTGGTCCCAGTCTTTAATGAGAGGCCTATTCCATATATGGCTTTCCATTGACATTGCCTTGGAGGGAGAGAAGAGCAGCCACCATGGATGGCTTGGTCCCAATGACTAGCAAAAGGCCCATCTCATTATTCAACCTGCCATTGACTTGGCTTTGGAGGGAGAGAAGAGCAGCCATCATGGCTTAGTCCCAGTCATTAATGAGAGGCCCACTTCCTTATATGGCTTGCCATTGACTAGGCCTCAGAAGGAGAGAAGAACAGCCATCATGCCTTGGTCCCAGTCTTTAATGAGAGGCCTATTCCATATATGGCTTTCCATTGACATTGCCTTGGAGGGAGAGAAGAGCAGCCACCATGGATGGCTTGGTCCCAATGACTAGCAAAAGGCCCATCTCATTATTCAACCTGCCATTGACTTGGCTTTGGAGGGAGAGAAGAGCAGCCATCATGGCTTAGTCCCAGTCATTAATGAGAGGCCCACTTCCTTATATGGCTTGCCATTGACTAGGCCTCAGAAGGAGAGAAGAACAGCCATCATACCTTGGTCCCAGTCTTTAATGAGAGGCCTATTCCATATATGGCTTTCCATTGACATTGCCTTGGAGGGAGAGAAGAGCAGCCACCATGGATGGCTTGGTCCCAATGACTAGCAAAAGGCCCATCTCATTATTCAACCTGCCATTGACTTGGCTTTGGAGGGAGAGAAGAGCAGCCATCATGGCTTAGTCCCAGTCATTAATGAGAGGCCCACTTCCTTATATGGCTTGCCATTGACTAGGCCTCAGAAGGAGAGAAGAACAGCCATCATGCCTTGGTCCCAGTCTTTAATGAGAGGCCTATTCCATATATGGCTTTCCATTGACATTGCCTTGGAGGGAGAGAAGAGCAGCCACCATGGATGGCTTTGTCCCAATGACTAGCAAAAGGCCCATCTCATTATTCAACCTGCCATTGACTTGGCCTTGGAGGGAGAGAAGGGCAGCCATCATGGATTGGTCTCAGATATTAATGAGAGGCTCAGCTCCATTTTCAACCTGCCATTTACTTGGACACAGAGGGAGAGAAGAACAACCATCATGCTTTAGTCACAGTCATTAATGAGATGCCCATCTCTTTATTCAACCTGCATACTCTGGTTTCTCTTCAGATCATATAAATCGTTTGCCTTTTTCTATATGCAACCTGCCATTGACTTGATCTTGGAGTGCGAAGAGCAGCCATCATGGCTTGGTCCCAATGATTAATGAGAGGTTTGCTTCCATATACGGCTTGCCATTGACTGAGCCTTGGAGGGAGTAATGAGCAGCCATCATGCCTTAGTCCCATTAAGTAATGAGAAGCCCATATTCAACCTGTCATTGACTTGACCTCAGGGAGAAGAGGCACCATGCCTTGGTCCCAATGACTAATAAAGGCCCAGCTCCATATTTGACCTGCCATTGACTTGGCCCATCCTGCATTGACCTCAATAGCCTTGGGGAGCCCCTCCATTCTAACTGCCTCTGCTCTAGCCTCAGAGGGAGAGAAGAACAGCCAGACATAAATCTGTCATGTTTTAGATCCAAGCCATTCGACTCATCATATCTCCCTGTACAAACCTGCCTAGACCCTGATGTCCTGTGCTTATTTCTTCCAACTTTAGAATTTGGTGACTGTATGTTCCAAGCGGCAAAAACTGAGATTGTGTTTCTTGTGGCTTCTAATGCTCTTGGATGCTCACGAATCCATTCAATCCATGGGTCCCTAGTGCAATGTGTATAAGGCCCCATTGCTTTCTCCATTTTTAGTGGGGCGAAAAAGCTCTCCTGCCAACCTCTGAACATAATAAGTTTGGGGAAAGGATGGGAGGGTGCTCAGGAAGTGTGAGCCACAAGGAGGCCTTCCGATGACATCAGGAACACAATGAATCCTGGGAGTGTTGCCAGCTCAGACTGGGCCTCATTGACAATCAAATTAATTCCCAAACATTTGGCAGCGCCTCTGAATTAATTCACGTTCATCTCGCCTTGGCTTTACCGACGTTCTGCCCATCTCTAATTTCCTGTTTACCTAATTGATGGCTTATGGTATAAAAAAACCCCACAAAATGCACACAAATTGACGGTGCTATTGCCAGTGTTTGGAAGATGACTTAGCCAAATATGTGTAAGCAATGTTGGAGCGAAAAATGGGACAGCATGGCACATTGGTCAGAGCAATGGATCCACTACCGAACCACAATAGTCTCTTTTTCGACCACTTTTCCTCTAGCTCATTGTGTTATTATAAGTGCAAAGCTCAATAGAAATAAATGTAAATAAACACCCTCTTAAGTTGTAAATATCTACTCCCTGTTCGCTTGGGTTAGGACAGCGTTTCTTAACCTGGGGGTTGGGACCCCTGGAGGGGTCACAAGGGGGTGTCAGAGGGGTCACCAAAGACCATTAAAAAACACAGTATTTTCTGTTGATCATGGGGGTTCTGTGTGGGAAGTTTGGCCCAATTCTATCATTGGTGGATTCAGAATGCTCTTTGGTAGTAGGTGAACTATAAATCCCAGCAACTACAACTCCCAAATGTCAAGGTCTATTCCCCCAAACTCCACCAGTGTTCACATTTGGGCATATAGAGTATCTGTGCCAAGTTTGGTCCAGAACCATCACTGTTTTGAGTACACAGTGCTCTCTGGATGTAGGTCAACTACAACTCTCAAGGTCAATGCCCACCAAACCCTTCTAGCGTTTTCTGTTGGTCGGGGAGTTCTGTGTGCCAATTTTGGTTCAATTCCATTGTTGGTGGCATTCAGAATGCTCTTTGATTGTAAGTGAACTATAAATCCCAGCAATTACAACTCCCAAATGACAAAATCAATCCCTCCCAACACCACTGGTATTCAAATTTGGGCATATCGGGTATTTGTGCCAAATTTGGTTCAGTGAATGAAAATACAGCCTTGTATATCAATTGAGATTACGATTCATAACAGTAGCAAAATTACAGTTACGAAGTAGCAACAAAAATAATGTTATGGTTGGGGGTCACCACAACATGAGGAACTATTTCTTTTAAACCTCTTAAGGAACTGTGAGGTCTTTCCTGTACAAAGCATGTGCTTGCCTTTGTTGCTCTGAATCACACCATTGATCTGCCCAGCAGAGTGACGGCAACAATGGCAGCATGGAAATCAATAACGGAAGGCAATTGTCGCCGAGTGATGTCTTATTTCAAGAGGTCCTTTTGATGCATCCGACATGTGCAATGTGGACTCCTATTTACCTGCATTTGATTCCATGGGTTAGTATCTATGTGCAAATTCTCCACATATTGGTAGCCCCAAATCAAGGAGAGCCGTTGAATTGGCTGGGTTTACAAATGCTAATGTTTCTTAAAGTAACTTCAAATGTAACTAGTTATCGGTTTTGAGATAACTGATTACTTCTGGACCTCAAACTCAGTTGGAAGGGACTGGATTGCATATTTCTATGTATCCAAAGAATTGGATGGCTTTTGAGTGCTAAGATTCTATGATTCTAACCATTATCTTGTTTTTATTACTACTACTACTACTAACTTGGCCCAGGTTATCTGAAAAAGTCAGTTTTTAATTGTACAAAATGCATAAGGTTGTGGGTGAACTACAACTCCCATCATGTCAGGTTAACCCTGAGAAACTCCATCAGTACTGAAAGTTTGTTATGTTGGGCACGTTTGCTCTAGATCAGTGGTTCTCAACCTGGGGTCCCCAGATGTTTTTGGCCTTCAACTCCCAGAAATCCTAACAGCTGGTAAACTGGCTGGGATTTCTGGGAGTTGTAGGCCAAAAACATCTGGGGACCCCAGGTTGAGAACCACTGCTCTAGATGCATCATCAGTGGGGTTCTGTGTGTTCTCTGTCTGCAGAGTAAACTACAAGTCCCACTATGGTGAGTCAGTCCCCTCAAACCCTTCCAGTAGGTTGAGTTAGTCATGGGGGTTCTGTGTGCCAAGTGTGGTCCAAATCCATCATCAGTGGATGTCACAGTTTCTCTGGTTGTGGGGAAACTACAACTCCCAGAAAGGAAGGCAGTTCCCGCAAAACCCCTTCAGTAATCAAATTTCGGCATATCAGCTATGCGGCCATATATGTAATTAGGGCTCCTCTGTAAGTGTCCCCTATCTATTTGGTCACAACTGGGACAAAATTGCTATGATCCTAAGCTACTAAAGAGAAGGAGGGTTTTTTTTGGAGGAGGGAGAGGTTCCTGCTGATAGGGAATACTTCCATGTTTGATAGGAAGTGTTTTGGCATTAATAATTGTGGCAGATTTAATGAGGCACTGACAGCTGTGCATCTCTTGTCGCCTGAGACTCCTGAAGCTGCTGCAACATGCGAACCCTTGACACCGAACAGCCAAATTGAGGGATGAAGAGGAAAAGAGAGAATGAGAGAAAGATGGAAGATGTATCTGCACAGCAGAGTGTCATCCACTTTCCAATTATGTTAACTACAATGATACCATCCCATGCAATAGTTGGATTTGTAGTTTGGGGTCTTTAGGCATTTATAGTGTGGAGCTTTCGTGCTCATAGGGGGATTCAGCACTGGGCCAGGCTACACATTTCAGAGGCTGCCTCTATACTGTTGAATTAATACAGTTTGATACCACTTTAACTGCCATGGCTACTTTTGTCCCTCTGATCCCCTGTCCAAATACATTAGATTGCCTTCTCACCTAGTGTTTTAAACTTTTTAATCCTTGCTACTGGCCCTGCCCACTTTGATTTATTGTCTGTGTTTATATTATTGTGATTTTACATTGTTTGGTGTGCTTATTTATATTCTTTCTTGTATTTTATTTTTATTTTTATATTTTATTGTCGTTGCATATTGTTTATTTGCATTGCTGTATTGTTGGGCTTGGCCTCATGTAAGCCGCCCCGTGTTCCCTTGGGGAGATGGTGGTGGGGTATAAATAAAGTTGTTGTTGTTATTATTATTATTATTATTATTATTATTGCTATGGGATCCTGGGAGTTGTGATTCGGTGATGCACCGATACTCTTGGGCAGGGAATGCAGAGGGCCTTGTCAAACTACAACTCCCAGAACCCCACAAATCATAGAATCATAGAATCAAAGAGTTGGAAGAGACCTCATGGGCCATCCAGTCCAACCCCCTGCCAAGAAGCAGGAAAATTGCATTCAAATCACCTCTGATAGATGGCCATCCAGCCTCTGTTTAAAAGCTTTCAAAGAAGGAGCCTCCACCACACTCTGGGGCAGAGAGTTCCACTGCTGAACGGCTCTCACAGTCAGGAAGTTCTTCCTCATGTTCAGATGGAATCTCCTCTCTTGTAGTTTGAAGCCATTGTTCCGCGTCCTAGTCTCCAGGGAAGCAGAAAACAAGTTTGCTCCCTCCTCCCTGTGGCTTCCTCTCACATATTTATACATGGCTATCATATCTCCTCTCAGCCTTCTCTTCTTCAGGCTAAACATGCCCAGCTCCTTAAGCCGCTCCTCATAGGGCTTGTTCTCCAGACCCTTGATCATTTTAGTCTCCCTCCTCTGAACACATGTTAAAGCAGTGCCAAACCACATCCATTCCACAGTGGAGATACATCCAGAATCCCACCGGATAGAACGATGTTGCTTACAGCTCTATGAAACTTTGCTCCTAAGTGCATTGTTTGTCCATAGAGTCTATGATTCTGTCTTTTGCTTTGTCTCCTCTATATCTGACATACCGGCAGATTTCTGTATTACAGAATCCCCCAAAGGTCATCCAGTCCAACCCTATTAATGCAAGAGAACACAAACAAAGCTCTCCCAACAGATGGCCATCCAGCCTCTGCTTAAAAAACTCCAGAGAACGTATCAGAATAGACAAATGTATACGATAGCAAGTGGAATCTGGTGTCTGTTAATACCAAGTATCCATAAGATAAGGAAGAGGAGTCTGGGAGGATGTCGAACTGGGAACCAAGGTGATTGGTTCTCATGTGAAATGGGGTTCGGACAAATAATGTGACACTTCCAATATTTAATCCTATTTTAATATTTGTATGGGTAGGAGCTGTCTTCATAGACCTGTCAGCAGCTTATGATATTGTAAATCAGGGGTCTTCAAACTAAGGCCCCGGTGCCGGATACGGCTCTGCAAGGTCATTTATCCGACCCTTGCTCAGGGTCAGCCTAAGCCTGAAACGACTTGAAAGCACACAACAACAACAATCCTATCTCATCAGCCAAAAGCAGGCCCACACTTCCCAATGAAATACTAATAAGTTTATATTTGTTAAAATTAGGACTGGATTGGGATTGTGTAATAGCTGGTCTATTTTAACCTTTTGTTTTAACCTTCATTTTTAACTTTTGTGATATGAAGTTTTACCTTCGCATTTTAATGATGATATTTTAATTACTTTTAACTTTTAACTTAATCAAGTTCCAATGTATGTTAGTTCACTATTACAGGAGTCTTAGGATAGTGATTAGTGTCTATTTGTGTACTTTTTCATTTTGTCTTTACTGTTGATATGGTGAGTGGACTAATCAATAAACTTTGTTGTTCAAATTGTTCTTCATTTTAATTGTTGTATTGTTTTTAAGTGGGGTTTTTTTGTACTACAAATAATATCTATGCAGTGTGCATAGGAATTCATGTTTTTTTCAAATTATAATCCGGCCCTCCAATTGTTTGAGGAACTGTGACCTGGCCCTCTGTTTAAAAAGTTTACAGAGTCCTGCTGTAAATCATTGCCTCCTCCTGAAAAAGAAAGTATAATATCACAAAGGATTATGACCTTACCCACTTCATAGAAAATCTGCTACAAAACAGGAGCTTTTTTGTTGAGTTACAGGGTCAGAGAAGCAGATGGCAAAGACAGAAGAATGGCCTGCCTCAGGGGAGCATGCTTACTCTACCCATGTTTAACATTTACACAAATGATCAGCCACTTCCATAAGGGACAGAGAGTTTAATCTCTGTTGATGATTGTGCCATCATCGCTCAAGTAGGGAGCTTTAAAATGGTCAAACAGAAGCTCTCTGAAGCTTTAGGTGCTCTTATTGCCTATTACAGGGGAAACCAGCTGATCGCTAATCCATCTAAAATGCAGACGTGTGCTTTTCATCTTAAGAACAGACAAGCATTTCTAGCTCAAGGATCACCTGGGAAAGGATCCTCCTGAGAAAAATGTATAGTATCACAAAGGATGGACCAGTACAACCAGAGATATGTCGGTATGCCATTGGAAGATGGGACTCCCAGGTCGGAAGATGGCCAAAATGCTACTGGGGAGGAACAGAGGATAAGTTCAACTAGCCCCAGTTGTGATGACGCAGCTAGCTCAAAGCCGAAAGGAAGGCTAGCGGCCAACGGTACTGGAGGTGAACGACGAATCCGATGCTCTAAAGATCAACACACCATAGGAACCTGGAATGTAAGATCTATGAGCCAGGGCAAATTGGATGTTGTTATTGGTGAGATGTCAAGACTAAAGATAGACATTCTGGGGGTCAGCGAACTGAAATGGACTGGAATGGGCCACTTCACATCAGATGACCACCAGATCTACTACTGCGGACAAGAGGAACATCGAAGAAATGGAGTAGCCTTCATAATTAATAAGAAATTAGCTAAACAGTGCTTGGATACAACCCAAAAAATGACAGAATGATCTCAATTCGAGTGCAAGGAAAGCCTTTCAACATCACAGTGATCCAAATATATGCCCCAACCACAGCTGCTGAAGAAGCAGAAGTAGATCAGTTCTATGAGGATCTGCAGGACCTACTGGATAATACACCAAAAAGAGACATTATTTTCATTACAGGAGACTGGAATGCCAAGGTGGGAAGTCAAATGACAACTGGGATCACAGGCAAGCATGGTCTGGGAGAACAAAATGAAGCGGGACGCAGGTTGATAGAATTTTGCCAGGAAAACTCGCTGTGTATAACAAACACTCTCTTCCAACAACCTAAAGGACGGCTTTACACATGGACTTCACCAGATGGTCAACACCGAAATCAGATTGACTACATCCTTTGCAGCCAAAGGTGGCGGACATCCATCCAGTCGGTGAAAACAAGACCTGGGGCTGACTGTAGCTCAGATCACGAACTTCTTATTGCTCAATTTAAAATAAAACTAAAGAGATCAGGGAAAATACACAGACCAGCTAGATATGATCTCACTAACATTCCTAGTGAATATACAGTGGAAGTGAAGAACAGATTTGAAGGACTAGATTTAGTAAACAGAGTCCCAGAAGAACTATGGACAGAAGTCCGCGACATTGTTCAGGAGGCGGCAACAAAGTACGTCCCAAAGAAAAAGAAAACCAAGAAGGCAAAATGGTTGTCTGCTGAGACACTGGAAGTAGCCCAAGAAAGGAGGAAAGCAAAAGGAAACAGGGATAAGGGGAGATATGCCCAGTTAAATGCACAATTCCAGAGGTTAGCCAGAAGAGATAAGGAACTATTTTTAAATAAGCAATGCATGGAAGCGGAAGAAGACAACAGAATAGGAAGGACAAGAGACCTCTTCCAGAAAATTAGAAACATTGGAGGTAAATTTCAGGCAAAAATTGGTATGATAAGAAACAAAGATGGCAGGGACCTAACAGAAGCTGAAGAGATCAAGAGAAGGTGGCGAGACTATACAGAAGATCTGTATAGGAAGGATAATAATATCGAGGATAGTTTTGACAGTGTGGTGAATGAATTAGAACCAGACATCCTGAGGAGTGAGGTTGAATGGGCCTTAAGAAGCATTGCTAACAACAAGGCAGCAGGAGACGACGGGATCCCAGCTGAACTGTTTAAAATCTTAAAAGATGATGCTGTCAAGGTGATGCATGCTATTTGCCAGCAAATATGGAAAACACAAGAATGGCCATCAGACTGGAAAAATCAACTTACATCCCCATACCAAAAAAGGGAAATGCGAAAGACTGCTCCAACTTCCGTACAGTGGCCCTTATTTCTCATGCCAGTAAGGTAATGCTCAAGATCCTGCAAGGAAGACTCCAGCAATACATGGAGCGAGAGTTGCCAGATGTTCAAGCCGGGTTTAGAAAAGGCAGAGGAATGAGAGACCAGATTGCCAATATCCGCTGGATAATGGAAAAAGGTAGGGAGTTTCAGAAAAACATCTACTTCTGCTTCATTGACTATTCTAAAGCCTTTGACTGTGTGGATCATAATAAATTGTGGCAAGTTCTTAGTGGGATGGGCATCCCAAGCCACCTTGTCTCTCTCCTGAGGAATCTGTACAAGGACCAAGAAGCAACAGTCAGAACTGACCACGGAACAACAGACTGGTTCAAGATTGGGAAAGGCGTACGGCAAGGCTGCATACTCTCACCCAACCTTTTTAACTTGTATGCAGAACACATCATGCGATGTGCGGGTCTTGAGGAATGCAAGGCTGGAGTGAAAATTGCTGGAAGAAACAACCTCAGATATGCAGATGACACCACTCTGATGGCCGAAAGCGAGGAGGAGCTGAGGAGCCTTCTAATCAAGGTGAAAGAAGAAAGCGCAAAAGCCGGGTTGCAGCTAAACATCAAAAAAACCAAGATTATGGCAACAAGAATGATTGACAACTGGAAAATAGAGGGAGAAAATGTGGAGGCCGTGACAGACTTTGTATTTCTAGGCGCAAAGATTACTGCAGATGCAGACTGTAGCCAGGAAATCAGAAGACGCTTACTTCTTGGGAGGAGAGCAATGTCCAGTCTCGATAAGATAGTCAAGAGTAGAGACATCAGACTGGCAACAAAGATCCGCCTAGTCAAAGCCATGGTATTCCCTGTAGTCACCTACGGATGTGAGAGCTGGACCTTAGGGAAGGCTGAGCGAAGGAAGATCGATGCTTTTGAACTATGGTGCTGGAGGAAAGTTCTGAGAGTGCCTTGGACTGCGAGAAGATCCAACCAGTCCATCCTCCAGGAAATAAAGCCCGGCTGCTCACTGGAGGGAAGGATACTAGAGACAAAGTTGAAGTACTTTGGCCACATCATGAGGAGACAGCAAAGCCTAGAGAAGACAATTATGCTGGGGAAAGTGGAAGGCAAAAGGAAGAGGGGCCGACCAAGGGCAAGATGGATGGATGGCATCCTTGAAGTGACTGGACTGACCTTGAAGGAGCTGGGGGTGGTGACGGCCGACAGGGAGCTCTGGCGTGGGCTGGTCCATGAGGTCACGAAGAGTCGGAGACGACTGAACGAATGAACAACAACAACAACAACAACATCACAAAGGACGACCATCTCACCCGCCTCATAGGAAACCTGCTACAAAACAGGAGCTTCTTTGTTGAGTTCCAGGGCCAGGGAAGCAGATGGCGGAAACAGAAGAACGGCCTGCCTCAGGGGAGTGTGCTCGCTCCATCCATGTTCAACATCTACACAAATGACCAGCCACTGCCAGAAGGGACAGAGAGTTTCATCTATACTGATGATCGTGCCATTACCACTCAAGCAGGGAGCTTTGAGATGGTTGAACAGACGCTATCCGAAGCTCTAGGTGGTCTTACTGCCTATTACAGGGAAAACCAGCTGATCCCTAATCCATCTAAAACACCGACATGTGCTTTTCACCTTAAGAACAGACAAGCATCCCGAGCTCTGAGGATTACCTGGGAAGGAATCCCACTGGAGCATTGCAGCGCACCCAAATACCTGGGAGTCACTCTGGACTGTGCTCTGACCTACAAGAAGCACTGCCTGAATATCAAGCAAAAAGTGGGTGCTAGAAACAATATCATACAAAAGCTGACTGGCACAACCTGGGGATCACAACCAGACACAGTGAAGACATCTGCCCTTGCCCTACTCTGCTGCTGAGTATGCATGCCCAGTGTGGAACACATCTCACCACGCTAAAACAGTGGATGTGGCTCTTAATGAGACATGCCGCATTATCACGGGGTGTCTGCACCCTACACCACTGGAGAAACTACACTGTCTAGCCGGTATTGCACCACCTGATATCCGCCGGGAAGTAGCAGACCAAGGCAGAGACATCTCCAGCTCATCCCTTGTTTGGGTATCAGCCAGCATGTCAACTACTTAAATCAAGAAATAGTTTTCTAAGATCTACAGAGACACTCGCTGGAACACCCCAGCAAGCTAGAGTCCAAAAGTGGCAGGCTCAAACCCAGAACCTCAATCAATGGTTGATACCAAATGAGAGACTCCCCCCTGGGCACACAGAAAACTGGGCGACTTGGAAGGCGCTGAACAGACTGCGCTCTGGTACCACGAGATGCAGAGCCAGTCTTAAGAAATGGGGCTACAAAGTGGAATCCACGACATGCGAGTGTGGAGAAGAGCAAACCACTGACCACCTGCTGAAATGCAACCTGAGCCCTGCCACATGCACAATGGAGGACCTCCTTGCGGCAACACCAGAAGCACTCCAAGTGGCCAGATACTGGTCAAAGGACATTTAATCAACTACCAAGCTTGCAAACTTTGTGTTTTGTCTGTTTGTTTGTTTTGTTAAAAATGTAATACAAATGTCTGGTTGCTCCTGACAGGATAAATAAACCTGGGAAGAAATCCTACTGGAGCACTGCAGCACGCCCAAATGCCTGAGAGTTACTCTGGACCAATCTCTGACTTACAAGAAGCACTGCTTGACTATCAAGCAAAAAGTGGGTGCAAGAAATAATATCATATGAAAGCTGACTGGCACAACCTGGGGATCACAACTAGACACAGTGAAGACATCTGCCTTTGCTCTTTCCTACTCTGCTGCTGAATATGCATGCCTAGTGTGGAATACATCTCACCACATTAAAACAGTGGATGTGGCTCTTAATGAGACATGCCGCATTATCACAGGATGTCTACACCACTGGATATTATTATTATTATTATTATTATTATTATTATATTTTATTTTATTTCTGCCTCAGGGTCCACATCTCACCCTGCTTTCTGAGCAAAGCATGCTTCACTTCCATTGTGTTTCATTAAATTTAGGGAAACACCCCTCTGTGCCCTTTGCGATCCACTAAAAAAAGCAGAGCTTTTGCCAATGTATAGCATATAGCGGAGGTTGGCCACAGGTCCTCACTCACTGGCACTTTCATGCTTTGCCGCCAGACCCATAATTAATGTCACGCATGACAGATATTTCCCACCCTCCTGCCCACTTTCTTCTCCCCCTTTCCTTTCTTTTGCTGAAAACACGCACAAAAGCTGCCCAATGATTAACGTCCTGGTGCAAAGCCCGCAGGCCAGCAAACAAGCAGCAAACCATGAATAGGAGTCTATGAACCTTGTGTGGTGCTTATGGTGTTCTCCTTTGCTATGGGATGGAGCTGAGGTTTCCCCTTTACAGGGTGTGGGACTGTGTGAGCGTATATAAGAGGTAGGTGTATGTGTATATACATACACACACACTTATTCATATCTATCTGTATGTAATCTCTCTCTACTAAAGTGAAAATACATACATGTGTTTGTTCTTCAAATGCTCCTACATAGGCTTGATGGATCTGCCACATGCTTGTGTATTTCAATGGCTTCTCTGTGTAGTCTGACATGGTGGTTGTGAGAGTGCATGTGGACAATTTCAACAGAAAGGAGGGAACCATGAAAATGAACAAAATCTGGCTACCAGTATTAAAAAAAACCTCTAAAATTGCAACAGCACAACAACAGAGAGGAAACAAACAAGGACATCTAATCACCTATCAACAAAAGATTGCTCCAGGCTCAGTCAGGCCATTGTATGCTAATCAAGGTGGTCAGTTGAAACATTCACACCTAGCTCCAGCAGACAAGAGTCCTTTGTCTCACCCTGGTCATTCCACAGATATATAAACCCTTTTCCCTAGTTCCAGCAGACCTCACTACCTCTGAGGATGCTTGCCAGAGATGGAGGTGAAACGTCAGGTGAGATTGCCTCTACACCATGGCCATATAGCCCGAAAAAACCTACAACAACCCACTATCGAAAATCTTTTATAAAAACAAATCGAAAATCTAACAATGAGTATTGCAAAGGAGCAGCACTAGGTAAAGGTAAAGGTTTCCCCCTGAAATTAAGGCCACTCGTGTCCGACTCTTGGGTTTGGTCCTCATCTCCATTTCTAAGCCCAAGAGCCAGCGTTGTCTGTAAACCACTCCAGGGTGATGTGGCCAACATGACTGCCTGGAGCACCATTACCTTTCCCCCGGAACGGTCCCTATTGATCTACTCACATTTGCATGTTTTCGAACTGCTAGGTTGGCAGAAGCTGAGGCTATTAGCGGGAGCTCACGCCACTCCCTGGATTCAAACCTGCGACCTTTCAGTCAGCAAGTTCAGCAGCTCACGCTTTAACCCACTTCGCCACCAGGGGCTTCACAAGGAGTAGCATTAGAAAAATATATACACTAGTAATAAATCTATACACATAATAAAAGTGAAAATATGCATATGGCTGGGGTGTCCACTTACACAGACAGGCTCCTGCTTCCACAAACAGCTATAGCTCCCACTACTCAGGAGACACCAATGGCCCTCCCTCCAATGACACTGCAGGTTATCGGGAGTGCCATGAACATGTACAAACCCTGCCAATGTCATCCACAAAACACCGTACTGCCCACCACCCAGTATGGTGACAATTCCACCCTAGATTTTATGTGTTTTGTCCACCATAGACATCCCAGTGTTTCTGACGCTCTCCATTGGTGTGGAATTTGCATGATGCCACCCACTGTCTCTCCCTGAACGCTTTCCTGTTCTTTTCTATGGCACACAGCAAACACAGGACTTGATCAACAACAGAACATATTAGTGGTTTGTTTATAGTTTATTTGCAATCTAAGAGCACTCTGAACTCCACCAACAATGAGCCTAGAACTAACTAACACACAACCCCCATGATGAACAAAAAATACTGGAGGTCTTTGGAGGGATTTATAGGAGTTGTAGTTAATCTACATCCAGAGTGCACCATCAACCCAAACAAGTTTGGTCTGAACCAAACTTGGCACACATACCTGATATGCCCAAATTTGATTCCTTGAGGGGTTTGGGGGGAACTGATCTTCCTTTCTGGGAGTTGTAGTTCACTCACAACCAGAGAAACTGTGACCTCCACCAATGATGGACCTGGACCACACTTGGCACATAGAACCCCCATGACTAATTCAACCTATTGGAGGGGTTTGAGGGGACTGACTCACCATAGTGGGAGTTGTAGTTCACCCTACAGCCAGAGAGTACACTGATGCATCTAGAGCAAACTTGCCCAACATAATGCACTTTAGTACTGATGGAGTTTTGCGGGGTTAACCTGGCATGTTGTGAGTTGTAGTTCACACACAACCTTATGTATTTTGTACAATTAAAAATTGACTTTTTCAAATAACCCAGGCAATGCCAGGTACCCAAGTTAGTCATAAATAAAATAATACACAGATTGGTTCACTGCCTCCTCCTCTTCCCAAGCACATCGCAATTTTACCAGCAATGATGACACAGTTGACTTCTGCCCATTGTTTTCCGGAATTCGTCTGCATTTGCTCCCTTCCTTCCTTCCCCAAGGCAACTGAAGCATCGGGACGGGATGGATATTACCTGCAATTGGAAAAGACGGCCCCATATGGCTCCGCTTTGATACGTCTAATTGTTTCCATATGGCCCCCATCACGGGGCAGGATGCTGTTGATTTCTTCAGCAGGGTTTGCCCATGCGCTCCTGGCAAAGATTCCTGGAATAGTGTGGGGCTTTGAAGGTTCTCAGGTGCCAGGTATTTGGGAAGCGTTCGGAGCAATGCGAGAGCCTCTTCATACGTTTACAATTGTCACAAAATGAATTTCAAAAAGGGAGATACGTACTTCACTTTGCTTAGGCAATAAAAAGGAAATGTACCAATCTAGGATGGCCTCACAACAGTTTATGGGAAAGGGGTCAAGGGATCAAAGTGGATCCTAAGCTGGACCTGAGCCAAAAGTTGTGACGTGGCAGCGAAAAACATGAATTCAATTCTAGGCTGTACTAGGCTTGTTTGATCAAGAAAAAAATTGGTTCTAAACTCGCTTTGTTTCCATGGGGCGCCAGCGTTTCGAATTTCTGAGGACTTCCAAAATTTAAGATTTCAAAATTTCAAAATTTACGAAATTTCGTTAATTACGAATCGATTCGTTAATGGCGGACGCGATTGCGCAATGCGCTAAAAACACCTCCAAACGGGACAGGGGGAACTTCTGAAATTCAGGATGAAATTAAAATACATTAAGTTAGTAAAAATACAAATTAAAATAACTTAAAATTAATAAAATAATAAAATAAATAATAAAATAAAATAATAAAATAATAAAATAAGTAATAAGATAATAAAATATCTTGAGGAGGAGGAGGAGGAGGAGGAGGAGGAGGAGGAGGAGGAGGATGGGGAGGAAAGGCAACGCTGGCACCTTTTCTCTCCTTCTTTCCCGTCTTAATAATTACGAAATAATTACGAAAATTTGGAAAAATTGTTTCGATTCTTAATTACTCTTCACACTATTCCTGCATGGCTCGATATTGGATCGTAAGCTAATTTAAATACGAATTAATAACGACTTTAGAAACTAACGAACACGATCAAACAAGCCTAGGCTGTACCCATAGTTGGATACCCGATGGCCTTTGGTGGTCTCTTCCAACTCTAGGAGTCTATGGTAATAATAACGAAATAGAGCGATTTAAAGATGGCCACGGATAGTGAGATCAGAGCTGCAGATAGCAAAACATGAAACTCGGATACCAAGACCTGATATGTAGTTACTGGTACCGGCAACAGGCCACCATGTAGGTCCATGCACCTGGTGAGACGAAGAAGCCCAATATTCCCAAATAAATCTCACCAAGTTGAAGAAGATTGTTTATCCGCCAAAGTAAGCTGAGATCCCATTGCAGTGAAAAACATACATTTTTATACAGTACAGTCTTTTGAAATTCCTTTTCCTGCCCAGCTGGACCTGGCTTAGCCATGATTGGCTAAACCCTGTTGACGACATGAGGATTCCCTGCAGAGGTGGGACCACAGTGCACGCCAGCCAATGGGAGAGTGTTTCCCCTTCTGAATACATAATCCTGCTCTCCAATGGCTGACCAGGGAGAGAATGGAAATTTCATACAAAGGAGATACGGCTTCATGATTGGATTTCATTGTCCCCACTCTGGGATGAGCAAAACAAGGCCAACAGGTCCTATGCGGTTTATTGTCATGTTGATTGTTCAAAATGAGCCCCAACTGAGTGGACCTGGTGACTCCGCACCATTGTCCATTGTATTACAGGATGTTGTTCATGGGATTATGAATTCGTTCCTGGGAAAAGGGGAAATGGCAATGTGGAAGACGAGGCAAGCCATCCCAACTTCAGGGAAGATAATGCCAGGTGATAAATGTTCATTTGGATGTCCAAGCGGCTGCACAAAGGGTGAGCGGTCCAACTCCAGAACCTGTTCTCCCTTGTACAGCCCAGTCTATTGGGCCAGTATAGATGGACTGGCCCAAGGATGAAGAGCAATTGAGTCCTTCTTATGTAGATGAAGCCCAGGAAGACAGCTGGATGGACTTCCTGGGGCATGAAGTGCTGGAAAGAGCTCAGACATATGTCGTGAACAGTGGCATTCACCTTCAATGATATTTTAATACATGGAAATATAAAATATACACATTAAATGGGGAAAAGGGAGATCTGTGGATACCGAGACTCCCACCAAGGGATCTGGGGCATCCATGGGGATGGGAAGGTGGCAAAGAGGTTTAGGGAGGTCAAAGCGTGGTTAGTTTGGGGAAAAGGGAGAGAATGAGCCCCATTCCAAGGGCTGTGGGGGATACGTGGCCTGGGCTGGCTGCGGAAGTCAGAAGTAAGGAGGAAAGACTCGGAAAGGTGGAAAGCGATACAAAGAAACTAATGTTAAGGGTATCCATTTTTTTAGGGAATAGAAAAAATGTAACCACGAATAAAGAGGAAGATCACTGCAAAAAGTATCCAAAATTATCCCAGGCGCTAGGGCTGGGTAACCACGGAAAATTTTGTTTCTAAACTCGATTCGTTTCCAGGGGGCGCTAGCGTTTCCAAATTCTAAATACTTCCGAAATTTTGAGATTTCAAAATTTTGTTATTTACGAAATTTCGTTAATTTCGAATCGATTTGTTAATGGCGGACGCGATTGCGCAATATGCTAAAAAAAACCTCCAAATGGGACAGGGGGAACTTCTGAAGCTTCCCTCTCCCTCTGTTGTTGACTGTTGGTGTGATCATTTATTTTTTATCACTGATAAAACAAACAACAACTATAAAACTTGCACCAGACATACGGAAATAATTACGAAACAATTACGAAACAATACGAAATAAATTGGAAAAATTGCTTCGATTTTTAGTTACTCCTCACACTATTCCTGCATGGCTCAATATCGGATCATAAGCTAATTTAAATACGAATTAATAATGAATTACGAAATTAACGAACGAAACCACCCAGCCCTACCAGGCGCCGGTAGCTGCTTCTAGCCTTCCCTGGACTGCTGATCATCTGCAAGGTGGGAGTTTTGAATATAAAAGAGCTCTCCAGCCATGGCTTGTCTCTGCCAGTGAGAGAATATAATAATTTCGACTGGGGGGGCGTCCTCATGCTCAGTAACAATAACAACAACAACAACAACAACAACAACAACAACAACAACAACAAGCAAGATCTGGGTGGCCATCTATCAGGAGAGTTTCAATTGTGCCGTCCTTCCTGGCAGAAGGGCATTGGATGGAATGGCCCTTGGGGTCTCTTCCAACTCTAGTAACAAGAAGAGAAAGAAGACGTGGAGTCTGGGTGGCCATCTGTTGGGAGGGATTTGATCGTGTCCTCCTGCCTGGGAGAAGGGAGTTTGATTACCCTTGGAATCTCTTCCAACTCTAGGATTCAAGGATTCTATACCCCTATTTCTTTCCATGGACCTGTTTATGAGGTTGGGTGGCCCTCTGTCGGGAGGTGTTGTAGCCCAGCAAGCGTCAGAGGATTTTTCTGATGATGGTTCAGAGGATGAGGGGGATGATGGGTTTCAAAGTGAGGACTCTGTGAGTGAATGGATAGAACTACATGCAGATGAGGCCGATGTTTTGAATTCCTGTAATCGTTTCCAGGCAACAGGGGAAAGTGAAACCAGTTCCCTTGTGAAAAGATCATGGGCAGATAAGGAGTGTTCCCGGCAAACTAGATTAGGCCTGAGAATGAAGGGAGTGAAAAATAGACAAACTAGGTAATCTCAAAGAGTCCGAGATAAGACACTGAAGTCCAGGTGTGTTTGGCATGATGTCATGGGTGCCTGAATGGGCTTAAATTAAGTGGTTTAGGCTTGAAGCCTCTCAGAGGAGAAAACATTGCTATAGGAGATAGCTGTGCTGTCTCTGCTCTCAAGTTCATGATTCAAGTATTCTCAAGATTCCTGTTCTGGTTCATACCTGGAGGGTTTACATTGGAAAAGTCCCTTTTTCATATTTATGGATTTATGTTTGAGATACTGCTGTGGATCTCTTGTCTTTATGCTCTTTGCCATTTTTCGATTACTGTGATTTTGTATTTTCTATTCTACTGACCCTTTCAGAATTGCCCTTTCCCCCTTTTTATCTGATTTCTTTAGTAAACATTTCTAGATTGAATTACTGGACTCTGGTGTGGTGCTGGGTGAAAAGGTGTTTCAGTGCTAGAGTGCAGCAGGAGGGTTTTGATGGTGCCTCCCTGCCAGGCAGAAGGGGGTTGGACTGGTTGGCCCTTGGGGTCTCCTCCAAGTGACTCAAACAACAACAAAGACCTGAGCTTTGCTCTCCTTTATGCCATAGGTATATGAATGCCAAGTGGCATGAGAGAAGCTCTAAAGAATCCATTTGCAAGTGGTTTGCTACAAAAGGCATCTTTCTTTTTACCTATTTAACAAGACAACCGACTCAGGTGTTGGGTAAAACAGTGGTGGGCCCAAGCCAAACAGTTTCTGATTCTTGCCTGCCCGCAAGGGCCGGTTCCGTCCCAAACGGGCCAAGCAATTGCACCCGTCTCTCAGAGTTAATTACATTTCTTTTTTTTCTGGAGGGGGAACGGCAGAGGCTCTCGGTGCCTCCCAGTTGCAGCCAGCAAATTACCTTTTTGCGAAGAGCTGAGCTGGAACTGGCAATTTCCTGTTGGATGGAAAGCAGATTAAGGGGGAAAGAGAGAGAGAGTGAGCAAGGATGGGCACAAAGCAACAGGGTCCAGGTTATTAGGGACAGAAGGTGAGGGGGGAGATTTGTGGCAGGAATCAAAAAGGTGGGATTAAGGGAGGGCTTGCGGGACGGATTAGGTCGACATTCATTCGTGCCAGTTTTGCTTTCAGCGGCTGATCCAAAACTCTGGATTGCTGTCCTAGGGAAGCGAAAAGGATCTTGGAGTTTATTAGAAGCGAGTTGGGCTGCATGATCATCTGTCGGGAGGGCTTAGGTGATGCCTCACTCTCCAAGTGGGTTGGACTGGATGTTCATCTGTCGGGAGGGCTTAGATCAGTGGTTCTCAACCTGTGGGTCCCCAGGTGTTTTGGGCTACAACTCCCAGAAATCCCAGCCAGTTTACCAGCTGTTAGGATTTCTGGGAGTTGAAGGCCAAAAACATCTGGGGACCCCAGGTTGAGAACCACTGGCTTAGATAGTGCCTCACTCTATTAGAAGTGGGTTGGACTGGATGGCCATCTGCCGGGAGGGCTTAGATGTTAGCTCACTCTCTATTAGAAGTGGGTTGGACTGGATGGCCATCTGTCGGGAGGGCTTAGATAGTGCCTCACTCTCTATTAGAAGTGGGTTGGACTGGATGGCCATCTGCCAGGAGGGCTTAGATGGTGCCTCACTCTCTATTAGAAGCAAGTTGGACTGGGTAGTCATCTGTCGGGAGGGCTTAGAATGGTTCTCAACCTGTGGGTCCCCAGGTGTTTTTGGCCTACAACTCCCAGAAATCCCAGCCAGTTTACCAGCTGTTAGGATTTCTGGGAGTTGAAGGCCAAAAACATCTGGGGATCCCAGGTTGAGAACCACTGGCTTAGATAGTGCCTCACTCTCTATTAGAAGTGGGTTGGACTGGATGGCCATCTGCCGGGAGGGCTTAGATGTTGGCTCACTCTCTATTAAAAGCGAATTGGACTGTATGGCCATCTGCCAGGAGGGCTTAGATGGTGGCTCACTCTCTATTAGAAGCAAGTTGGACTGGGTAGTCATCTGTCGGGAGGGCTTAGAATGGTTCTCAACCTGGGGTCCCCAGGTGTTTTTGACCTACAACCCCCAGAAACCCCAGCCACTTTACCAGCTGTTAGGATTTCTGGGAGTTGAAGGCCAAAACATCTGGGGACCCACAGGTTGAGAACCACTGTAAGGCTTAGATGGTTCCTCACTCTCTATTAAAAGCGAGTTGGACTGAATGGTCATCTGCCAAGAGGGCTTAGATGGTGGCTCACTCTCTGTTAGAAGAAAGTTGGACTGGGTAGTCATCTGTTGGGAGGGCTTAGAATGGTTCTCAACCTGGGGTCCCCAGCTGTTTTTGGCCTACAACTCCCAGAAACCCCCGCCACTTTACCAGCTGTTAGGATTTCTGGGAGTTGAAGGCCAAAACATCTGGGGACCCACAGGTTGAGAACCACTGTAAGGCTTAGATGGTTCCTCACTCTCTATTAAAAGCGAGTTGGACTGAATTGTCATCTGTCAGGAGGGCTTAGATGGTGCCTTGCTCTCTATTAGAAGCAAGTTGGATTGGATGGTCATCTGTCAGGAGGGCTTAGATGGTGCCTCACTCTCTATTAAAAGCAAGTTGGACTGAATGGTCATCTATCAGAAGGGCTTAAATGGTGCCTTGCTCTCTGCTAGAAGTGAGTTAGACTGGATGATCGTCTGTTTGGAGGACTTAGAAGTTTGACGGGTCCCTCCTTTGCCTTCTATAAAGTCAGATTGTCCTCAAAGAACACTATACGATGCAATCGGCCCTATGGTCCATTGCATCTTGGGGACAAATGGCAACCGTGGGTCCATTTGTCAGGTGAGTTGAGTGACAGCCGCCGGAGAAAGGATGGAAAATAAAAAAAATAAAAAGAGTCCAGGGATGGCAGGCCGTCCTTTTTCATGTTTATGTAATTATGAGATTGTCTTCCAATGCGCAGCGGATTGAAGCTGACAGCTTAAGTGGCTTTTAGCTCCTCGGGGACCGGGTTCGCCGCGATTGGAAGCCGAGCACAACGTGGCGGCTTTATTTGGGGGTTTGAGCCTTATTTCTGTGCCTTTTGCCTCCTAAAATGGAACACGTCACAAAGGAGAATCAGTGGTTGGGTTTCCTCTCCACCCCAAAGGTGTGTGACGTTGCTCTTTTAGGATTTCCCAGACATTGTTAAAATTGGCCATAAAAAGGGGGAGGAAAAAGGGAATCCAGGCTCAAACCCTATACATTATAGGGACTATCCTTTTGCATTAACAAATATAGGAACTTTTATGGATCCGTATGAACAAACGAATCCTGGCAGTTTCCATCTCCATCAGGTCTTCAGGTGTTGTATTCACTATTCACTATGGGTTTAAAGAGGGTAAAGTCTAGTGGTTTGACATATTATATGTTTACTCTGCATGTATATGCATATGTAAAGCAGGCATGGGTGTTTTGGACTACAAGTCCCACAATTCCTAACTGCCGGAGTCCAAAACTCCTGGAAGGCTGAAGTTTGCCCATGCCTGCTGTAAAGTGTGCTGTTTTGATATCATATTTTCAGTGTATTTTGAATTGCAAACGTACAGATCGATTCTTTTAAACTTGTATGTGCTACATCAGGCATGGGCACACTTCGGTCCTCCAGGTATTTTTGACTTCAACTCCCACAATTTCTTACAGCCAGTAGGCTGTTAGGAATTGTGGGAGCTGAAGTACAAAACACCTGAAGGACTGAATTTTGCCCATGCCTGTTCTACACTATCTATCTATCTATCTATCTATCTATCTATCTATCTATCTATCTATCGGGTTGTTGTAGGTTTTTTCGGGCTATATGGCCATGGTCTAGAGGCATTCTCTCCTGACGTTTCGCCTGCATCAGAGGTAGTGAGGTGAGGATGCTTGCCATAGATGCAGGTGAAACGTCAGGAGAGAATGCCTCTAGACCATGGCCATATAGCCTGAAAAAACCTACAACAACCCAATGCTTCCGGCCATGAAAGCCTTCGACAATACATATCTATCTATACACATAATAAATGTGAAAACATGTATGTGTGTATGTGGCTGGAGTGTCCACTTATACAGACAGGCTCCCACTTCCACAGATAGCTATAACTCCCACCAAAGGCCCTCCATCCAATGACATTGCAGGTTATAGTGAGCACCATGAACATGTCCAAGAGCCCTGCCAGAGTCCTCCACCTGAGTGAAGGGTTTCATACGGGGAAAATTTCAACTTAGATTTTATGTGTTTCCTCCACCATAGGCATCCCAGTGTTTCTTACTCTCTCCATTGGTGTGGAATTTGCATGACCGTGCCCACTGCCTCTCCCTTAACCCTTTCCTATTATTTTCTATGGCACACAGCAAACAGAGGAATTGATCGAGCAACTGAACATACTAGAGAGTTTGGGGAGAATTCGTCATGATTTATAAGTGTTCTAGGTATTGGGATGTATAGTTCACCTGCAATCTAAAGCACTCTGAACTCCACCAATGATAGAGCGGTAACTAACTTGGCACATAGAACCACCATGACCAATAAAAAACACTCAAAGTCTTTGGAGGGATTTATAAGAGTTGCATTTCACTTACATCCAGAGCACACTATGCACCCAAACAATGATGGATCTAGACTAAACTTGACATGCATACCTGATATGCCCATATTTGAATACTGGTAGGTTTTGAGGGGAATTGGCCTGGACATATTGGAGTCGTAGGTACTGGGATTTATAGCTCACCTGCAATCTAAGAGCACTGGACTCCACCAAAGATGGAATTGGACCAAACGTGGCACACAGAGCCCCCATGACCAGCAAAAAAGTACTGGAAGTCTTTGGGGGAAATTCACCTTGATTTGGGGGAGTTGTAGTTCACCTACATCCAGAGATCTGGACCAAACTTGGCACACATACCTGATATGCCGAAATTTGATGACTGGAGGGGTTTGTGGGGAACTGACTTTCCTTTCTGAGAGCTGTAGTTCACCCACCGCCAGAGAAACAGTGACCTCCACTGATGATGGGCTTGGACCAAACTTGGCACACAGAACCCCCATGACTAACTCAACCTACTGGAGGGGTTTGAGGGGACTGACTCATCATAGCAGGAGTTATAGTTTACCCTGCAGCCAGAGAACACAACGAACCCCACCGATGATGCATCTAGAGCAAACTTGCCCAACAAATTTCCACCACTGATGGAGTTTCAGGGGGTTAACCTGGCATGATGTGAGTTGTAGTTCACACTCAACTTATGCATTTTGTACCAGTAAAACTGACATTTTCAAATAACTTGGGTAATGCCAGGTACCCAAGCTAGTAATATATTATAAATCAAATATATTATAGGGTCACAGAGTTAAAGGGCCATCTAGTCTGACCTCACTCCAAAGCAGTCCGAATGGAAGGCAACGAACCACTGCTTATGTACTTTGCTCACTAAATATTCAATGTTCTGGGCATTTAAGAAGGAGATGAGCAAGATGGAATGTTTACAAACCAAAATGGTCAAAGGTCTGAAAGGCTTGAATCTCTCTGAAAAGTGGTTTAGGCAGCTGGGGATGGCCCTCTATCAGGAAGGCTTTAATGGTGTCTTCTTGCCTGGCAGAAGGGGGTTGGACTGGGTGGCCCTTGGGATCGGATCGCACTCTAAGATGCTGTGATATACCTGTAATCTCTCTTTCAATCATTATCTAGCATATCTGTGGCTGTATGGCCATCTGTTGGGAGTGCTTCAGTGGTGTCTGGCAGAAGAAGGTTGGACCAGATGGCTCTTGGAGTTTTTTTCCCCAACATAGGGTTTCTATCAGGGGGTGGAAAACCAGCCAACAGATCCTTTAGATGTGAAGACTATCGCTCTCTTTGCTTGAGCCTGGAGTGCATTCTGGTCATGAAAACAGTGGCTTCTCCTGCTGGCAGAGCGCCCTGCTTTCAACATGCTTCACCTGGCCTGACTCGGCTTCACCTGCCGTGCTTCAAACTGAGCTGGAAGGGCCTCTCTTTTCCCCAAGCCTCCAAAGGTGATGCATGGCTGCATTGGGAGGCTTGCCACACAGCAGAAAGGCCGCCTCGTCGGCAACTTCAGAAGGAAACGAATGACTTCAGCCACAGAGATCTAGAGCCAAGTATTTCAGTGAAATCTGTTTCCCTGCAGGTTGAATCCATTCTGCATTTAGTTGAGCTTTCATTCTAGATGTAGGATGGAAACAGTCCACGGGAAAGGGATCTAGGAGCCTTGATAGACCCCAATCTGAATATGACCTAACAGTGTGATGCAGCAACGGAAAAGGCCAGTGCAATTTGAGGCTGCATCACTGAGAGGATGCTGTATAGAGTAGGCTTGGTTGATCCCCCCAAAAATGGTTCAAAACTTGTTTCGGATGTAGGGCGCTGGTGGTTCGATTCGCAATTGAATTCTGAATGTTTCCAAATTGCTTCGTTGATGGCGGATGCAATTGCGCAATATGCGAAAAACAGCAAATGGCACTGGGCAAATTTCAGGGGATTCTCTCTCCCTCATTTTTAGACCAATCCTGACAAAACTATGGGATTTCTAGTGTCTTCTTAGGCACCTCACAGCAAAGAAACAAAAGGGGGGGGGAAAAGATTTTGGGGTCTTGTGAGAAGATTTCCCCAGTTAGGGAAGTATAGGCACTAGGCAGGAAAGAAACTGGGATTTCTAGTGCCTTTTTGGGCAACTCACAGCAAAGAAAAAAAGAAGCAGCCCTGAGAGGTTTATGGGGCTTTTGAGCAGATTTCTCATTAGGGAAGTATAGGTACTAGGCAGGAAAGAAACTATGGGTTTTCTAGTGTCTTCTTAGGCAACTCACAGCAAAGAAACAAAGAAAAAAACAGGCAGCCAGCCAAGCTTGCTGCTTGCTTGCTTGCCCACCGTGCTCTTCTTCCAACCTCTCTTCCTTTGGTCTTTGTTTTTCTCTTTCCCTTTCCCCATTCCCATTCCCATTCCCCCTTCTCCCTTCCCTTCCCAGCTCCGAATGAGCCTCTGAGCCATGTGCTTCCATTTATATACAGCAATGGCAGCCAGTGCCGAAACCCCTCCCCTCCCCAAAACTTCTCCCCTGATTGGCTGCTAGGGGAACCAAGGAGCCTCCCAGCAGGCTAGAGTGCTGAAAATACACTGAACAATTTCCAACTCACTTCCTGAGTCGGAACAAAAATGGCGGAGAAAACTTCGGAAGGGCAAAGGGACTTCCGGATTTTTAAAATACTTTGAAATCGCTTCAAAAAGGTAACTTTAATGAAATTATTATGAGTAACGAGTAATCTGACGCGGCTCTATCCATGCCTAGTATGGAGTCAAGGGAAGTCACTGTCCAAGTGAAAGAGAACTAGGAATCTTAGTTGACCGCAAGGTGAACATGAGTCAATGGTGTGATGTAGCTGCAAAAAAGGCAGCAAAATTACTGTTATGAAGTAGCAACTAAAATAATTTTATGTTTGGGGGTTACCACAACATGAAGAACTGTATGAAGTGGTCACAGCATTAGGAAGGTTGAGAACCGCTGGTCAAGAGCAAGGGAAGTCATTCTGTTTGGCTTTGGTCAAACCCCACTTGGAATAATACTGTGTTTAGTTCCAAACATGAGCCAACAATGTGATGCTGCAGCGAAAAAGGCCAATGCAATTCTAGGCTGCATCCATAGGAATATTGTGTCAAGATCAAGGGTTGTCATAGTCTTGCTCCATTCTGTTGTCAAGCACGGACACACTGCAGCTACCAGCGCTTGGGATATTTTTTGGCTTCAACCTTTCCCTTTTTTACTAGTTAGATTGTCTCTAACCCTAAATAAATATAGTTATCCTGTATTTCTGCTTCTCTGTGTCGCCTTTTGCCTTCTGAGTCCTTTTTCTCCAAATTCTACCTTCCACAGCTGGCCCGGTGGTCACTTGGGCCACATAGCCCTCATGGCCCCCACAGCCCTGAGAGTAGAACTCCTTCCCATTTTCCCTGCATACACCTAAACTTTGCCCCAATACTTACTTACTTTTACTTACTTAGGCGATCCCTCATTTTCCAAGGAGGATTGTCTTCCAGTATTCTTGTGGGTCCGTATGTTGTTGTGGAGCCCTATTCTTGCTCTGTATCTTCTTCCGCAGTGACGGCATTGGTTTCCAGGTGGAAGGCGGGCTCGGTCGGGGTTGGCTTGATGCACCTTCCTCTTGGCACGCTTCTCCCTTTCACCCTCCATTCGTGCCTCTTCAAACTCCGCAGCACTGCTGGTCACAGCTGACCTACAGCTGGAGCGCTCAAGGGCCAGGGCTTCCCAGTTCTCAGTGTATATGCCAGAGTTTTTAAGGTTGGCTTTGAGCCCATCTTTAAATCTCTTTTCCTTCCCACCAACATTCCGTTTTCCGTTCTTGAGTTCGGAATAAAGCAACTGCTTTGGGAGACGGTGGTCAGGCATCCGGACAACGTGGCAGGTCCAGTGGAGTTGGTGGAGGAGGGCCATCGCATCAATGCTGGTGGTCTTTGCTTCTTCCAGCACGCTGATGTTTGTCCGCCTGTCTTCCCAAGAGATTTGCAGGATTTTCCAGAGGCAGCACGTGCATGTGATGTCTGTAGACAGTCCACGTCTCACAGGCATATAGCAGGGTTGGGAGGACAATAGCTCTATAAACAAGCACCTTGGTATCCCTATGGATGTCCCGGTCCTCAAACACTCTCTGCTTCATTCGGAGAAATGCTGTGCTCGCAGAGCTCAGGCGGTGTTGTATTTCGGTGTCGATGTTGACTTTGGTGGAGAGGTGGCTGCCAAGTTAGCGGAAATGATCAACATTTTCTAATGTTACACCATTAAGCTGTATCACTGGCATTGGAGAGGGATTGGCTGGTGTCTGCTGGAACAGCACCTTGGTTTTTTCAATGTTCAATGAGAGGCCGACCTTCTTGTATGCTTCTGCAAAGGTGTTTAGAGTGGCTTGTAGATCTTCTTCTGAATGCGCACAGACGACGTTGTCATCAGCATACTGGAGTTCTATAACATGTTGTTGTAACCTTGGTTTTGGCTTTCGGTCTGCTAAGGTTGAATAGCTTGCCATCTGTCCGATAGATGATTTCCACTCCAGTGGGAAGCTTCCCATCAACAAGGTGAATAATTTATTTGCCCTAATAACCCCATGATGACTCTTATCTCCCCCGTGGATACCAAAACACCCATCCGCAAGGTTTCCCCCAGTATCAGCAGATCTCTTGTGTATGTTTTTCCTTCCCATGGGTGTCCAGCTACCCATCTGCAGGGTTTCCCTCAGCATCCATGGACAATTTTGTGTTTGTGCATTTACTATCATATATTTTATGTCTCAATATAAAATCCTTTTGGAGATGTTTGCTACCAATCAAGTCCTTGTGGTGATTTTCCCCAACATTTCCTGACCTGGATGGAGTCCATCCAGCTGTCTTCCTGGGCATCATCTACAAAAGAAGGACTCAATCAGCCATCATCTTCGGGTCAGTCCATGTATACTGGCCCCATAGACGCCTGACTGTGCAGAGGACAACACAATCCATTTGCACGGCCGCCTGTAATTTGTTTCAGTCACCTAGACATTACAATTCCGTTAATCACCTGGCATGACCTTGGGAAGTCGGATCTGGCCACAGTGGTCCATGCTCTTGTTACATCCCGAATAGATTACTGCAACGCACTCTACGTGGGGTTGCCTTTGAAGACTGTTTGGAAACTTCAATTAGTCCAACGGGCGGCGGCCAGATTACTCACCGGAGTGTCATACAGGGAATATACCACCCCTCTGTTGTGTCAGCTCCACTGGCTGCCAATCCAGTTCCGAGCACAATTCAAAGTGCTGGTTTTGACCTACAAAACCCTATACGGCTCCGGCCCAGCATACCTGTCCGAGCGCATCTCCTTCTACGTCCCACCTCGGAGTTTAAGATCTCTTGGGGAGGCCCTGCTCTCGGCCCTGCTCTCGGCCCCACCTCTATCACAAGTGAGGTTGGTGGGGACGAGGAGCAGGGCCTTCTCGGTGGTGGCCCCTCGCCTGTGGAATAAGCTTCCCGGAGAAATTAGGTCATCGACATCCCTCCTCTCTTTTAGAAGGAAACTAAAAACATGGATATGAGACCAGGCCTTTGGGTAACCTGGCAGACAGACAAAGGACAATGACGACTAGAACTGGATAGGATTATGACAATGCGGAATGAACCTACGGATTGGTTTTTATTAGTTGTAGTGTAAAGCTGGATTGTTTTAATGGTTTTATAATTGTTGCTGCTATGTATTTATCTTACTATGTGTATTGCTGGCATCGAATTGTGCCTTTTGTAAGCTGCCCTGAGTCCCTCTTCGGGGGTTGAGAAGGTTGGGATAGAAATACTCGAAATAAATAAATAAATAAATGACTACCAGTATGCCAGGAGGTCATGCCCCATTCTCCAACAATGGCATTTCCCCTTTCCCAGAAACAGATCACTTAATCTTATCAGCATGAACAATATTTCTGCTTTTGGACTCACTGGACAGCAGCACCAGAGGCACTGGACCCATTTGCTGGGGACTCATGTTGCTATTATGTTTCCAATAAATGCATGGGACCTGATGACCCCCTTTATTTGACTTGGAAACTATAAATCCCTCTGAAGAACAGTTCAGAAAGCTGGGGATGTTTAGCCTGGAGAAGAGGACATGAGCCATATTGGAATATTTGGAAGGAGGTCACATTGAGGACTAAGGAATCTATGTATTGCATACGAGGCAGGGTCTGACTCCCTTTTTTCCCAACTGGTGTCTAGATTATTTGTTGCAATTACTGGCTGTGAATTAATTAAAATACAAGAATGTTGAAGACGGCTCTCCTTCTCTTTCTCACCCTCCCCTTTTCACTATTTCAACAGCTTCCCAGGTAACAGGAAAGAGGCAGATCTGTAGATCTAACACACACACACAAAGAAAGAGACTCTAAGTAAATCCGGAGTTGTGCTTCCATCCTAATGAGTCTCTCTGGGTTTTCCGACTCTGAGAATCTGACGGTGCTAATGACTGGCTGAAGAGCCCCTCGGCCACTGAGATTATCTTGGCAGCAAGGCAAAGGGGTGCATTGATTGGATGCCGCCCAGCTTCATGGATTTCTTATTTGGGGTCAATCAGAGGGAGATGCGCCAAGCGATGATGCTGTTTTGTTTGAGAATTGTGGGGAGAGTAAACTGGGAGACCCCCCTCATTTCAGCTCAGATGCGTTCACAAGAAGGCAGTGTACAGATAGAAAGGACTAGCTACTGGTCTATAGTTATGTATGTATGCAATGCCCAGAATAAACTACAAGAAGGTAGTATATGAATAGAAAGGATTAGCTACTGGTTTATATGTATGTATGTATGTATGTATGTAATGCCCAGATGCAGCCTCAAAAAGGCAGTATAGAGATAGAAAGGATTAGCTACTGGTCTATAGCTATGTATGTATGCAGTGCTCAGATTTAACCAAAAGAGGGCAGTGTAGAGATTGAAAGGAGTCATTACTGGTCTATCGCTATGTATACAGTGCTGAAATTCAACCACAGGTATAGTGATAGAAAGGATTAGCTATTGTTCTATAGCTATGTATGTATGCAGTGCCCAGATTCAACCACAAGAAGACAGTATAGACAGGCATGTAGCCGGGGGGGGGGGGGCTCGGGGGGCTTCAGCCCCCCCCCCCCCCGAAATTCTCATGGTGGTTCGCGAAAAGGCCTTACTGGTGCATTATTTAAACTGTTATGTTTATTCATATGGGGGTATTGGGGTAATGATACAAAAGGTTTGCTAGGCTAGACCCTCTTTCACTCAGACTCAGCCCCCCTCGAAACCCCCCCTGAAAAAAAATCAGCCCCTCCCCCCGAAACGAAATCCTGGCTACGGGCCTGAGTATAGAGATAGAAAGGACTAACTGCTGGTCTATAGCTATGTAAGTATGCAGTGCCCAGATTCAACCATAAGAGGACAGGGTATCAATAGAAAGGATTAGCTACTGGAAGAAATGACAGGTGTCTTCAATGCACAAAGCAATACACCTGCACAGAAACATTATTTTATTGTGCAGGAAATAATAATTTATGTGGAAAGAGACAAAACGTGAGCCTATGGAAAGTGTTTTCCCCAAACTTAATCGCAGTGGGAAGAAAATTTGCAAAATCTTTGGCTGCCTTCACAAAGATACTTAGTGAAAAATTACATTACTATAGATTTATGGCCTCCTTAACTATTTTGGCCATTTTTAATAATAGTTTCTCCAAACTAGAAGTAGACATGTAGCTGAATCTGACTATTGATTGATTGATTGATTGATTGATAGAAAGATTCATTCATTCATTCATACTTGGTATTTTTTAGAGATGGTCCCAGAAGAAGAAAATTGGCCCTTAGTCCCAATACAGTGTCCTACCACAATGTACTTATTATTGCATTAGGATTTAATATATATATATTATAAATGGTTTTATTATTTCAATGGGATGCCAAAGCCGACTCCAGTCCACCGGGCTCGGCTTAACAAATATCAATTTGATAATAAATTAAAATAAGCATTTGATCATGGCATCATCCCAGCAAGGAGGGGATGCCGCGTCAAAATATCTCCCATTAATTCGCATCACTGATGGAAAAATCCATCTCTCGCCAGCCTTGGAGTCGGCTCTGTCTTTTTTCTTAGGCATTAATCTACAAATTGTCTAGCTTTTCAGAAAGCTGGGCAGAAATGCAAGCTTTTAAAGGTGCATTCCTCATTGACTTTTCTCTCGTGGAACATTTGGAGGAACCGAGTCCAATAATGGCATGAAACATCTAAAACATGCAAAAGTTGTTGGGTTTGAAATAGAGTAATTTAAAGCATAGTGAGATCCAGACCACGATAGCGAAACCTGTTAGCGAAACCAGATTCTGAGACCTGTTAGGCAGATAACCTGTACTGGCAATGGGCTGCTTGTGGATCCATGCCTGGTCAGACTTAGGAAGCTATATCCAATGTTTCCCAATCAAGAGATCTCACCACTTGAAGATGAAACCACCAAGGTATTTTATTCAATCCAGCTGGATAGGATGACAGCTTGCGGTAAGCCGCTAAAGGAAGCTGAGATCCTCGGCATAGCAAAACCAGATATTTTTATACACAGAAATCCTTTGTTTTTTCCTGCGCACGCCCCAACTGGAGCTGGCTTCAGACTAATTGGTGGAACACCATTGATGTCACAGCCAGCTAGGGAGGATTCCCTTGGAGAGGCAGGACTGCAGTGCCCGCCAGCCAATCAGAGAGCATTCACTGCTTCCAGTGCAGATTTCTGCTCTCCAATGGCTGACAGGAGGCAGGATGATCCAGGTTTGATCTCCAAAAGAGGTTTTATATAAAGGTATAAAATATAACCTATTGAATAGGTTCTTGGTCAGTTGAAAGGCCGAACAGGGCATAGGGTTACATCAGAGGCAGCCCTAGGTAATTTTCAACGGTAAGCAAACAGTATTTTGGCGCCCCTCCCCCCCCCCAACCAATCACTGATATATATTTTCTGTTCGTCATGGGAGTTCTGTGTGCCATATTTGGTTCAATTCAATCATTTGTGGAGTTCAGAATGCTCTTTGATTTTAGGTGAACTATACATCCCAGTAACTACAACTCGCATATGTCAAGGTCTATTTTCTCCCAAGAGCTCCTCAAGAGCACCCCTGGGCAAAATCAACTATACTGCAAATGCTTACTTTGCATAATGGGTTGAGCTGCCCCTTGGTTACAGCCTGTGTTGGATGGGGTTACACTTCCTCTGAAGACAGATTCGCAGCTTGGGAGTGATCCTGGATTCATAGCTGAACCTGGAACCCCAGGTCTCAGTGGTGGCCGGGAGAGCTTTTGCACAACCAAAACTTGTGCGCCAGCTACACCTGTACCTTGGGAAGTCTGACTTGGCCATGGTGGTCCACGCTCTTGTTCTATCCAGAATAGACTACTACAACGCACTCTACATGGGGCTGCCTTTGAAGACTGACCAGGAACTTCAACTAGTCCAATGGTCGGCAGCCAGGTTGCTCACCGGAGCGGCGTACAGGGAGTACACAATCCCTCTGTTATGTCAGCTCCACTGGCTGCCTATCAGCTTTCGAACACAATTCAAAGTGCTGGTTTTGACCTTTAAAGCTCTAAACGGTTCTGGCCCACATTACCTGTCTGAATGTATCTCCTGTTACAAATCATCATGAAGTTTAAGATCATCTGGAGAGGCCCTGCTCTCGATCCCACCACCATCGCAAACGTGATTGGTAGGGACGAGGGACAGGGCTTTCTCAGCAGTGGCCCCCCATCTGTGGAACTCCCTCCCCAAGGACATCAGACTGGCCACCTCCCTCCTGTCTTTTAGAAGGAAAGTTAAGATGTGGTTATGGGAAAAGGCGTTTGACTAGTGACTGGCAGCAAGTGGAAAGAAGACTCAGGCAACCTAGGATAATGAATTGACCCAGACTTGGATTTGGTTTTAAACTGGTGCGTCGAATCAATTATGTTTAATTAACTGTTTTAATATTCTAATGTTTTATTATGGTGATGGCACCATATGGTGCTTGTTGTGAAGCTGCCCTGAGTCCCCACCCCCGGGGGTGAGAAGGGCGGGCTATAAATATAGGTAGTAGTAGTAGTAGTGGTAGTAATAATAATAATAATAATAATAATAATAATAATCGGTACACAAATGGAGATCCGTGGATACTGGAGGCTCCCAGTGCGGGAACTGGGGTATCAATGGAAGTGAGGGTTGATATGGGGTTAGTTAGGATGTAGGTTCAGTAGATATAAGGGAAAAAGGATGAGAAGCTCTGCTCCGAGGGCTGTGGGAGCAATTGGGCCATGCGGTTACTGCGGCCGGCTGCAAGAGGCGCAAACAGGAGAGAAAGACACAGGATGCAAGGAAGATCCAAAGAACCAGATATAGAGGGCAACGCACCATGATGCACATTTATTGAAGGGTTGTTTTGTAATATAATTAATAGCAATGGAAAGATGGTTGCAAGAAGTATCCAGGAAGCTGGTAGCTTTTGCTGGGCTCCTCCGTATCCCCGATTGTTTGCATTCTCCATTTCTGTGGGACTCTGGGCCTTACTTGCCACAGTTCTCTCTGTTACCGCTGCAGTAATGCAAATTATTAATAACTAGCTGTCCCCTGCAACGCATTGCTGTGGCCCAGTCTGTGTATATTGTTCTGTGTGTGTATATATGTGTGTGTATTTGTGTACATGTGTATATATGTGGTTGTGCGCATGTGTTGTAATGTAGTTTGCATTTTTTGGCTTTTAAAATCCCCTTCACTGTGTTTTTCAGTGTTTTTATGAGTGATGGTCACTTGTTGGCCTGATAAATGTATTGTGTCCAAATTTGGTGTCAATTTGTCCAGTGGTTTTTGGGTTATGTTAATCCCACAAACGAACATTACATTTTTATTCATATAGATTTTGGCCCGGGTATTTGGTCTCTGGGTATTTGTGTATGTAGTGTTCAGATGGAACCACAAGATGGCAGTATATAAATAGAAAGGATTAGCTACTGGCCTATAGCATACATACATACATACATATATGCAGTGCTCACAGACAACCACAAGATGGCAGTATATAAATAGAAAGGATTAGCTACTGGCCTATATTATGTGTGCGCAGTGCTCACAAGATGGCAGTATATAAATAGAAAGGATTAGCTACTGGCCTATAGCCTATATATACACACACACACACACACACACACACACACACATATATATATACGCGCAGTGCTCACAAGATCGCAGTATGTAAATAGAAAGGATTAGCTACTGGTCTATAGTTATGTATATATGCAGTGCTCAGAGGCAACCACAAGAGGGCAGTATATAGATAGAAAGGATCAGCTCTACCCATTGTCTTATAATAGGAAGGGCTTATCTATCTATATAAAACCCAAAGTATACATATATCTTTGTATGTTTGTTTTACAAAGGTTCCTACATGTCTTGATGAATCTGGATGAAACTTGGTACATACATCATTCGTGATCCAGCTTTAAATACTAACGGGCTCAATTTAAAAAAGAATTCCATTTGGGATATAGGTCCCCAAAAATGAATAAATAGGTGTGTATGGCTGTATGCAGTGCTCAGACTCAGCCACAGGAAGGCAGCATTTAAATAGAAAGGATTAGCTACTCGCCTCTAGGTATGCAGCACCTAGAAGAAACTACTAGAAAGGGTCATAGAATCATAGAATAATAGAGTTGGAAGAGACCACATGGGCCATCTAGTCCAACCCCCTGTCGTGAAGGAAAACTACAATCAAAGTACCCCGACAGATGGCCACCCAGCCTCGGTTCCTGGCTTCTAGGTATGTTTGCAGGTCTCAGATGCAGCCACAATAGGGCAGTATATGGCCTCTGGGTATTTGTAGAAAGGATTAGCTACTGGTCTATAGGTATGTATGTATGCAGTGCTGAGATGCAGCCACAAGAAGGCAGTCTATAGATAGAAGGGATTAGCTACTGATTTATAGGTATGTCTGTATGTAGTGCTGAGATGCAGCCTCAAGAGGGCAGTCTATAGATTAGAAAGGATTAGCAATTGGTCTATATAAGGTATATATGTATGCAGTGCACAGATGCAACCACGAGATGGCAGTATAGAGATAGAAAGGATTAGCTCTTGACCTCGATGGATCTATGCAGCTATGGATGCAATGCCCAAATGCATTCAGAAAATGCATAATCTTTTCTGGAGGCTTTTAAGCTGAGGCTGGATGGCTATCTGCTGGGAGGAATCGGATTGTGTCATGGCAGGATACGAGTGGACTGTGTAGTCCTTTATGTCTATTCTAGCTGTAGGATCCTATGATTCTGTGCTTCTTTCTTATAGTCTGCCATCTTGAAAGGGTCTGTTATTGTCGAGAAAGCCCATTTGAAGCCGACTTAAAATGACAGAGTCTCCGGAATAAGAGAAAGAGGAAGCAGAAGGGGAGGGATGTAAAAGGAAATTGGTTTGCCAGGCAAAGGAAACAGCTTCCTCCTCAAAGAGGCAAGGGCTCTTTGTCCTCCTTTCACCCCTTTTAATCACTCCTGTCTTTCCTGCGGCGGCATCTCTCTTTCTTTCATTTCCAATCTGCAGCCGCCCTCATTGGAAGCCACACTCAAAAAGTTTTTAAATGATCAGCCGCCATTTCTTATGACTTCCCATTTTTAAAAAGTTACTTGTCCTTTAAAAATGGAGGCCACAGCAATGGCAGGCAATTTCAGAGGCAACAAGTGGCTCCTGTGTCCTTTGAGCAGTGAAGCTATAGTCACTTTTAAAAATGGAGCTCTCTACAGACCTGAATCTGAACTGGCTTTCTGTAGAACTACTTACGTCCTCTCCATTCACTCTGGGCCTTTTCTGGAGGACGCCATTTTGTCTGCCAGTTCGGGAGAGCCATTTTCTATAATTCATGTATGGGCCTTTCCTGGAAGCTGCCATTTTGTCTGCCAAGGCAGAGGAGCCATTTTGTATTATTTTTGCATGGGTCCTTCCTAGAAGATGTCATTTTGTCTGCTACCTCAGCAGCACCATTTTGTAGCTTTTTAATAAAAACACTTTCTAGAGGACGCCATTTTGTCTGCCACCTCAGAAGCACAATTTGGTACTGTTTTTGTGAGGGCCCATCCTAGAGGACGCAATTTTGTCTGCCACCTCAGCCGTGCCATTTTGTATTACTTTTGTGAGGGCCCTTCCTAGAGGACCCCATTTTGTCTGCCACCTCAGCAGTGCCATTTTGTATTGTTTTTGTAAAAGCCCTTCCTAGGGGACGCCATTTTGTCTGCTACCTCAGCAGTGCCATTTTGTATATTTTTGTGAAGGCCCTTGCTAGAGGACACCATTTTGTCTGTCACCTCGGGGGAGCCATTTTGTATTGTTTTTGTAAAAGCCGTTCCTAGGCGACACCATTTTGTCTGCTACCTCAGCAGCGCCGTTTTGTATATTTTTGTGAGGGCCCTTCCTAGAGGACTCCATTTTGTCTGCCACCTTGGGAGAGCCATTTTGTATTGTTTCTGTAAGGGCTATTCCTAAAGGACACAATTTTGTCTGCCAATGCAGAGGAGCCATTTTGTATCGTTTTTGTGAAAGCCCATCCTAGAGGACACCATTTTGTCTGCCACCTCAGCAGCGCCATTTTATATTGTTTTTGTGTGGGCCCTTCCTAGAGGGCGCCATTTTGTCTGCCACTTCAGGAGAGCCATTTTGTATTGTTTCTGTGAGGGCCCTTCCTAGAGGATGCCATTTTGTCTCTCAAGGCAGAGAAGTCATTTTGTATTTTCTTTGTGAGGGCCCTTCCTAAAGGATGCCATTTTGTCTGCCAATGCAGAGGAGCCATTTTGTATTGTTTTTGTGAAAACCCTTCCTAGAGGACACCATTTTGTCTGCCACCTCAGCAGCACCATTTTGTATTGTTTTTGTGTGGGCCCATCCTAGAGGACGCCATTTTGTCAGCCACTTCAGGAGAGCCATTTTGTATTGTTTCTGTGAGGGCCCTTCCTAGAGGATGCCATTTTGTCTCTCAAGGCAGAGAAGTCATTTTGTATTTTCTTTGTGAGGGCCCTTCCTAAAGGATGCCATTTTGTCTGCCAATGCAGAGGAGCCATTTTGTATCGTTTTTGTGAAAACCCTTCCTAGAGGACACCATTTTGTCTGCCACCTCAGCAGCGCCATTTTGTATTGTTTTTGTGTGGGCCCTTACTGGAGGATGCCATTTTGTCTCTCAAGGCAAAGAGCCATTTTGTATTTTCTTTGTGAGGGCCCTTCCTAAAGGACGCCATTTTGTCTGCCAATGCAGAGGAGCCATTTTGTTTCATTTATGTGAAAGTCCTTCCTAAAGGACACAGTTTTGTCTGCCATTTTCTACTCTTTTGTGAGGGCTTTCAAGAATGGGAAAATAAGGTACTACTGGAGGAGATGTGGTTTTAAAAAGGAAATTTTCAGATATTTCCCCAATGCCCATATGTCATGATTTACTGCCATATTGGCCTATTTCGTTGCCCCTACACTACCTTCAAATAGCTTGAACTATTTATTTTAAATAGCTCTATGTTGAATTCAATTTTAATGTTTACATATTATTATTATCATTAGTTTTAATAATAATAATAACAACAACAACATAAAATAATAATAAACCTGGATTACAAAAGATTTTAGAACGCACACGACCACATATAGCGAATGATTTTTGTTAATAATTTTATCCGAGACACATTTGCATGCCACGTTAATTATTCTGCAGCACAATCCAATTATTTACACATGTTCTGGCAATAATTAATGCTCTTTCTTTGGTATTGAAAGGATGTTTTTTACTTCTTCACTTCGACACAGTGCAATGTTTTCACTGCTATCTCCTCATTTTCTTGGAATGGTATAGTGCTGTAAGGGCTGGATTAGCCTCAAAGGAAGGCCATTATTATTATTATTATTATTATTATTATTATTATTATGTGGGTGCTGTCAAAATTCCAATTGTTGTGATCTATCGATAGATGCATTCAAAGCCCAGCAGAATGTCGCTCCAGTCCATTCTATACTTTGATTCCAGTTCTTCCCAAGCTTTTTTTTTTAATTTATTGTGCCGAAAGCGAATTTAAAATACCATTATAATGTATAAAAAACCACAAAGTTAAAAACTTGGCATTATACTAGATTTCCTTTGACCATAAGCTGGCCACTTGGATTGCCTCTGGTATGGCTGTGAGAAGGTCCTCCATTGTGCATGTGGCAGGGCTTGATAGTCAAGGAGTCCTTCTTATAAATCAGGCCACGGTTCAGATTAACACCCAGGTTGTTCCAGTGGGATTCCTTCCCAGATAATCCTCAGAGCTCGAGATGCTTCTCCATTCTTAACATATGGATAGATGTATATACTCAGTTTTATCATGTTTATTTACTGTATTGTTGTTTTGCTTGCTTGCTTGCATGCTGGTGGCTTCTGTGGCGAGAGAATCAGCCGTCTACGAAGACGTTGCCCAGGGGACGCCCGGATGTCTTGCAATCCTGCGAGGAGGCTTCTCTCATGTCCCCCTGCCTGATTCCACAGCAAGCTGGCTTCAGGAATGGCAAAAGCTGCACATCGCAAGTGTTGAACCTGACTCAGCACATAGAAGATGGCTTTGAAAGGCAGCAGATCACAGGAGCTGTCTTCATAGACCTGTCAGCAGCCTATGATACTGTGAACCACCACCTCCTCCTAAGAAAAATGTATAATATCACAAAGGATTACCACCTCACCTGTCTCATAGGAAACCTGCTACAAAACAGGAGCTTTTTTGTTGAGTTCCCGGGCCAGAGAAGCAGATCGCGGAAACAGAAGAATGGCCTGCCTCAGGGGAGCGTGCTTGCTCCATCCGTGTTCAACATCTACACACATGACCAGCCACTGACAGAAGGGACAGAGAGTCTCATCTATGCTGATGATCGTGCCATTACCGCTCAAGCAGGGAGCTTTGAGGTGGTTGAACAGACTCTATCCGGAGCTCTAGGTGCTCTTACTGCCTATTACAGGGAAAACCAGCTGATCCCTAATCCATCTAAAACACAGACATGTGCCTTTCACCTTAAGAACAGACAAGCATCCCGAGCTCTGAGGATTACCTGGGAAGGAATCCCACTTGAGCATTGCGGCACACCCAAATACCTGGGAGTCACTCTGGACCGTGCTCTTACCTACAAGAAGCACTGCCTGAACAACAAGCAAAAAGTGGGTGCTAGAAACAATATCATACGAAAGCTGACTGGCACAACATGGGGATCACAACCAGACACAGTGAAGACATCTGCCCTTGCGCTGTGCTACTCTGCTGCTGAGTACGCATGCCCAGTGTGGAACACATCTCATCACACTAAAACAGTGGATGTAGCTCTTAATGAGACATGCCGCATTATCACGGGGTGTCTGCGCCCTACACCACTGGAGAAATTACACTGCTTAGCCGGTATTGCACCACCTGACATCCGCAGGGAAGTAGCAGCCAATAGTGACAGGACCAAGGCAGAGCCAGCTCATCCCCTGTTTGGGTATCAGCCAGCACGTCAACGACTTAAATCAAGAAATAGTTTTTTAAGATCTAAAGAGACACTCGCTGGAACACCCCAGCAAGCGAGAGTCCAAAAGTGGCAGGTTCAAACCCAGAACCTCAACCAATGGCTGATACCAAATGAGAGACTCCCCCCTGGGCACACAGAAGACTTGGAAGGCACTGAACAGACTGCGCTCTGGCACCACAAGATGCAGAGCCAACCTCAAGAAATGGGGCTACAAAGTGGAATCCACGACATGTGAATGTGGAGAGGAGCAAACCACTGACCACCTGCTGCAATGCAACCTGAGCCCTGCCACATGCACAATGGAGGACCTTCTTGCAGCAACACCAGAAGCACTCCAAGTGGCCAGATACTGGTCAAAGGACATTTAATCAACTACCAAACTCTCAAATTTTGTATTTTGTCTGTTTGTTTGTTTGCTTTGTTCTGTTAGAAATGTAATATAATTGACTGGTTGCCCTGACACGACAAATAAAACAAAAAATAACTGTATTGTTATATGTGTCTTATTTTAACTTACTACATAGAGTGCAATTATGTTTGATCAAACCTTGTTGTTTGTCTTGGTATTGTGATATGGCTAATCAATAAAATTGTTGTTGTTGTTCTTAACATGAAAAACACATCTGGTTTTCTCTGTAATAGGCAGTAAGAGCACCTGAAGCTTCGGAGAGCTTCTGTTCAACCATTTCAAAGCTCCCTACTTGAGCGGAGATGGCATGATCATCAGCACAGATGAAAGCTTCCATGGTAAGTGATTGGAATTTGGTTTCATGCCTATATAGCTTTCAAACTCTTGTATATCAAATTGTCAAACCACACATACATGGGAATAAAAGGCAGGCAAAGAAAACTGCAAAATCATTCAGCAATTTCCATCGAGAACCAGGCTAATAATTGTCCAGTGCAAGGTCAACAACCTCTTTCTACGGGAAGGCAAAATTCTAGAGATCTACCTAATTTTCATGGCAGTGCATTCACTCTGAGATTCCTCCCTCTCACCCTGAAGACCAAGAGAAGGACTTGGGAACCTGCTCATTGAAGGCAACTCAATGCAGGTCTTCAGGCCCCCATGGATTTCCTTGTCACTTTGGAGCAGCTGGGCTGCACACCCCTCTGTTATGGCACTTTTCAAACCATGCTAATTAATTACAGAATCAGCATGTATTTAGTCTAATTCAGAACTGTTTTCCAATGGCAGCAGTGGTGCCATCAATCAGAGTGAGTGACGTGTCCCGTCTGACTCTCATCCCAAACAAACATTTCAGGATTGATCTGGCAGTTCGCTCCCTTTCTTTCCCTGTTTTTCTTTCTTTTTTTCCTATTGGCAGTCATGCCTAATGGGTAGGCAAAACTTCCCGCGCTCTTATGGCTTCTGAAGGGGACTCGGTAGCAGTCAATGGCCTCTGTTCTCAATCTTATTTTAATCTCCAAGGGACAGCACGAACACATTTGAGTATTTCATCCTTGTAAGTGACAGTTTTCTCGCCACTTTTGAGAAAATGAATATTTCTGTGCAGTTCTGGGCTGGAAATTCACACATCTCAAGTATGTGTTTTCTTTGTTATTCTTTTCTTTCCATATTCTTTCATCCTTTCCCTTCCCTCCTTTTTCTTTCTGTCCTCCTTTCTTCTGTTCCTTCTTCTCATTTCTCTTCCCTTCCTTAGTTCATTCCCTCCCCTCCCCTCCCCTCCCCTCTTACTTTTTCTCTTTCCTTCTTTCTTTCTTTCTTTCTTTTCTCTTCCTTTCATTTTCTTTTTCCTTGTCCCTTCTTTCTCTATCTTTCCTTTCCTTCCCTTCCCTCATACCTTTCCCCCTTTCCTTTCTCATCCTTTCTTCCCTCCTCCCTTTTTCCCTCTCTCCTTCCTTTCTCCTTTTTCCCCTCTCTTCCCTCATACCTTCCCCGTTTCCTTCCTCTTTCTTCCTTCCATCTCTCCCCTCTTACTTTTTCTCTTTCCCTCTTTCTTTCTTTCTTTCTTTCTTTCTTTTCTCTTCCTTTCATTTTCTTTTTCCTTGTCCCTTCTTTCTCTATCTTTCCTTCCCTTCCCTCATATCTTTCCCCCTTTCCTTTCTCATCCTTCCTTCCCTCCTCCCTTTTCCCCCTCTCTCCTTCCTTTCTCCTTTTTCTTCCCTCTCTTCCCTCTTACCTTCCCCGTTTCCTTCCTCTTCCTTCCTTCCTTCCTTCCTTCCTTCCTTCCTTCCTTCCTTCCTTCTCTCCTTCCTCCCTTCCCTTTCTTTTTATCTTTCTTCCCCATCCTTCTTTTTCCCTTTCTCCCTTCCTTTTCTCCTTCCCTCCTTCCTTTCTTCCCTCCTCCCTCCCTCCCTTCATATACATATCATCTACCAGTCTTAAAAACAGAAGTATCAGTTCACCTGGCTCCATAGAGGCCCAACTTTCCATCCACCCATTCATACATTATACTCTGTTGTTAGTGGGTGCATTTGAGTTGTTTCCAACTGATGGCAACCCCAAAACAAAGGTATTATATGCTTTTCTTGGGCAGATTTCTTCATAGAGGGTTTGTCATGGGCTCATTCTGAGTGTGACTTGTCTAAGGCCATTCATTGAGTTTCCATGGCCAAGCGAGGATTTGAACCTTGGTTTCCCAGAGTCCTGTCCCAACATTCAAGCCATTGCGGAGATTTGCCATTGCCTTCCTCTAAGGCTAAGAGAGTGTTACTTGACCAAGGTCACCTAGAAGAAGGTAGTACTGATACACCATATTCAGTCAGTGCTAATCCAGAGAGCCTTTCTGAGTGTGTCCATCTCCCTGAGCCATTTCTGAAATCCACGAAGGCCCAAATACTGCAATTGTGTGCGATTCTACAGGCTGCCCGGCTTTGTGATTCACTCTTCCTTGCAATGGGAGGTGTTTAATATAATTGTCCATCCAAATTGCGTAGCTGGGAGACATACAATCAAGCGAGGGAAGGGCCGGGAGGAGAATTTAAGTGGAGGTTAAGCAAATGCATGACTTTAATAACACGGAGAGGCAGACTGGGTAGTTATAAAGAGGATAAAATAAATATTATACAAGGGAAGCGACAGAACGGGAGTTTTTCATCACCCAGAGAAGCCCCTGTTTGCAATTTGCTTTCACTTCAGATTTTTTTACTCCTTCCTTTTTCTTTTTTCCTCTTTTTTTCTTTTGCTAAAAGCTTGCCTTTATATATATATTATATACAATAGAAGGTGTCTGGGATTGAAAAATGACCGAGCTGGCCCATAAGTTTTCAGTGTGGAGGCTCAGTTTCTCCCTGAAAATAATAACTGCAGCAAGGGCCCTGTCGTATGTTGGGTCGGATGCTTCTCTCCCATGTGCTCCCATGGCTCCCACTTATTATTATTTATTTATTTTTCCGGTACATAATTCAACTGGGAAACGGGTGCGGATGCTCTCTCTGTCTCCCCTCTCCAGTTTCCTCCCTGCTGTTGCTCTCTTACGCCTTCCATTTCTCTCTCTCTCTCTCCCCCCCCCCCCTTCTTTCTTTCACCTTCCCTCCCTTCCTCTGCGTCTTCCCCTCCTGCTCTCAGCATCTGGAGGGGAGCCAAGTTTTGGAGGCTTAAAAGGCTTTCTCGCCAAACGACGAGGAGGATGGAGCCAATAAATAAATTAATAAATACATAAAGCCATCTCCTGGAAACCAATTTGCCGGAGGCCATATTCTTCATCCCTTCTCTCTGTCCCACCCACCCAATGCACACTGCCATCGTTGGCCACCTTTCCAGGCACCTTGCCTTCCAAGCATAAGATAAACCTGTTAAGTTGGTGATTTCTTGAGATAAAACAGAAAAAAGAGAGGATGTCTTTTGAGGGCAGAAGGCTAATTTCAGATTCGCTCGTCATTGTAGGAGATCCAGGGTGGTGTTGCAGTTCAAGTATTGGACTAGTCACGTCATCACATTTCCTAAATTCCACTGAGTGCTACACATAAAATGTGCTAAGCCACTTTGTTCATCACATTAGGTTGGGTTCAAGTGTAGGATAGAGCATTCTTTGCATATTTTAAGTGCAGGGACCAGCATTCTTTTCAAACATTTCAGGAGGTGGTGGGGAAGTGGATTTTTGGTAATGACCTGGATGTTTGGCCAGTTCTGTAATGTGATGGCATTTGTTACTCTCAGGTTTAAAATGAAATGTTTCCCCAATTTTTGGGAGGAGTGAAATACCCTTGTTAGGGAAAGCATTACGTTTTGTTCATCGAGTTTTTACTTTGCCAGAACAATTTCTTTTTAAAAAATATCCTTTCCAGGTCCTTCCCTTCCTTCCATGATATCTCTGTGCCTTGTGTTGAATAGGAAAGCGGGAGAGAACAATGACGACGATGATGATTATGCCATGTCTCCATGCTGTGTAGTCCTGGGAGTTAATAGTTTCCCAAGGTCCATATCCTTCTCTGGGTGCATTTACAGTATGGAATGAATGCTCTTGGACCCTGCTTTAAATATCATAGTTCCATTCTATGCGGGCCTCACATAGTTTCCTAAGGTCCATACCCTTCTCTAGGTGCATCTGCACTAAATGCAGCAGGGACCCATTTTAAATGCCATTGTTGTTGTTGTTGTTGTTGTTGTTGTTGTTATGCCATATCTCCATGCTGTGCAGCCCTAGGAGTCATAGTTTTCCAAGGTCCATACCCTTCTCTTGGTGCATTTACAGTATGGAATGAATCCCCTTGCACTGCACTTTAAATGCCATGGCTCTATGCATCCATTTCATTTCTAATAATCCGTTTCATTTCAAAACTGAGTCAGATTGAGCTCTGCTCTATCAAACACTTCCCAGCTTCAATGTGATAAAGTCCTAGGATTCTGTGACCTTGGGGAAGTCGCACTCTCTTATCCTCAGAAGGAGGCCATGGTGAGCCTCCTTTAGCCAAAATCTTTCTATCTGTCGGTTTGTCTATCTCTATCTAAGTATGGATGTATGTTTGTTGTTCGGTTTGTACCATAAACCATGAAGCATATCCAAAGAGATTCAAATCTCTCTATATAAAAGTCAATGTATGTAGGTATGTTTGTAGCACAAAGGCTCCCACATCACATGATGGATATGGACCAAACTATGCACACAGAGGCTTCATGGTCCAAATTAAAATACTGGTGGGATTTTAACTCTTAAAAACAACCCCTTTCAGGCCCAGAGCAGAAGGAATTAAAAGAAACAAAGCCAAGTGTCTATTGCTAGATGAAGTGGCCCTCTGTCATGTCCCTGGGAAAGAAAGGGAGTGAAGTGGATTGGCTGCTGCTAGGTGATATGTGGATGAAGAGAAGGGAAAGATAGGGAAAAGGAAAGGAAGAAGGCAGGAAGAGAAAGGAAGGGGGGGGGAAGATATGAGGAGAGGGAAGGAAAGACAGAAAAGGGAAGAGAAGAAGGAAGGGAGGGAGAAAGAAAGTGAAGGGAAGAGAAAGGAAAAAAAGAGAAAGGAAGGAGGGAAAAGGGACGGATGGAGGGAGGGATGAAATAAGGGATGGAGAAAGGGAGGAAAGAAAGAAAGAGAAGGCAATAAAAAAGAAGGAAAAGAAAGGAAAAAAGAAAAAAAATGAGAAGGAAAAGAAGGAAAGGAGGAAGGAAAGAGCCACAAAGAAAATGCATACCTGGACAATGCCACACATATATGCGGGGATATTTTACTTGTATTACTTATTTATAGGATTTATATTCCACCCTTCTCACCCCGAAGGGGACTCATAGCAGATCACAGAACACATATATGGCAAACATTAAATGCCGTTATACACTGACAAGACAGACAACTGTACCGAGATAGAGGTATATATAGGCTTTCTCATCTTCAGCATCTTAGAAACTGTGCTCAGTTCTATCTGCCGGGGGTGCTGTCGCTCCAATTTCCCTGCCAAAGAGTTTCGTTTGTAAACTTCCTACTTGATCAAATTGCATTTTTTCTGGCATTTCCTTATGGGTACCTTAAATACCTTAAATACCTCCCTGCTTAAGCAGTACCTATTTATCTACTCACATTGCAGTTTTTGAAACTACTAGGTAGGCAGAAGCTGGGCTAAAGGCCAGGAACTCATCCTGATCCGGGCTTCAAACTGTCAACCTTTCAGTTGGCAAGCTTTACTGCAGCTGGTGGTTAACCTGCCATGCTAAAGCCCATCCTGTGATATCTCCTGTGATAGTATATACGTTATGCTTAGGATAGGTTCAACTTAAGATCCTTGTACGTCGGAAAGGATTTGAAGGTATACACCAATGACACAGGGTTTTCATGGTAAAAGGCATTCAGGATGGGCTTGCTGGTGCTTTGTTCTGCTCAGAGCCAACAAGTGTTGTGTCTGCCATTGTCTCTGAAGGATTATCTGCCAGAGAATGGTATCCCCAACATTGAGTCATCTTTGCCAATACCATTCTCCACTGCGGCTGCTTCCCAATAGCCATTTGGTATGTTCCAATTCGACGTCTCTTTAGTTTAGCATAGGCATTATTTCCCACTTCTTCGGGGAGTTTTGTGCCTCTAACCCCAGCGAATGTGGAAGGCTGGCTATAGCCAGGCATTACAACCCTATTCTTTCATCCTTGAACCATCCTTTTAGATGAGAGATGAGCATCTTTCTCAGGGCTGGAGACTACAAAAAGAGGCAGGAGGTCTGTCCCCGTTCTAGAGCTCTCAAACCCTTATAGCTCTTTAAAATGTATTAAACAAGACTTTTCCCTTCGTTTCTCGGAGCCATCCTATTAAATTCAAGTACCTCGTTTCCAGCTTGCCCAACATAATGGCCTATAAACAGGCCCCAGCTTGCGCAGCTCCTTATGAAATATTACCACTCTTTTGCAAAGGAATATATAAAAAATAAAGCAAATTATTCAGCAGGGCACCTTCGGCATATTTTTATGGGACAACATTAGGAGGCAGAAGATGCATCAAAAGGGATATGAAACTTTGCCCAACAGGGAATACTCAAGGAAAGCAATCCAAATAATCTTTAATTGGAGGTAAATCTCAGTGCTGCTTAAGCATAATGTTTTCAAGTGCGTAGAGTGCGTCACATCTGTTATCTTGTAATCTTTATGATTTTCTTATAAGATAGGCAAAGGGGGAGGGTTTCCACCCAAAGGGAACTGAGGGTTAATAGAAAATAGTTTCTTTAAAAAAGAGGGATAGGACTTATTTATTTATTTATCTATTGTGTTAGAAGCGAATTGAGAATACAGTTATAATGTATAGAAAAACCACAAACAAAGTTAAAAACTTGGCATTATACTAAATTTCCTATGACCAGAAGCTGGCCACTTGGAGTGCCCCTGTGGCCACTGTGAAAAGGTCCTCCATTGTGCATGTGGCAGGGCATTGTAGTAAGTGGTCTGTGGTTTGGTCTTCTCCATACTCGAGTGTCGTGGACTCCACTTTGAGGCCCCATTTCTTAAGGTGAGCTCTGCATCTCGTGGTGCCAGAGCGCAATCTGTTCAGTGCCTTCCAAGTCGCCCAGCCTTCTGTGTGCCCGGGGGGGGGGGGGGGGGGTCTCATCTGGTATCAGGCACTGATTGAAGTTCTGGGTTTTAACCTGCCACTTTTGTACTCTTGCTTGCTGATGTTTTCCTGCGAGTATCTCTGTAGAGCTTAGGAAGTTATTTCTTGATTTAAAGTGTTGGCTTGTTGGCTGATATCTGAACAGAGGATGGGCCAGAGATGTCACTGCCTTGGTCCTTTCATTATAGGCTACTACTTCCCAGTAGATAACAAGTGATGCAATGCTGGCTGTATATTTTCTTCAGTGGTGTAGGGTGAACACATCCTGTGATAATGCACCATGTCTCATTAAGAGCCACATCCATTGTTTCAACGTGGTGAGATGTATTCTATACTGGGCATGAGTATTCAACTGCAGAGTAGTAAAGTGCAAGGGCAATGTCTTCACTGTCTCTGATTGTGATCCCCAGGTTGTGCCAGTCAGCTTTTGTATATTTTTTTCTAGCACTCACTTTTTGCTTGATATTCAAGCAGTGCTTCTTATAAGTCAGAGCACGGTCCAGAGTAACTCCCAGGTATTTTGGTGTGCTGCAATGCTCCAGTAGGATTTCTTCCCAGGTAATCCTCAGAGCTCGGGATGCTTGTCTGTTCTTAACATGAAAAGCACACGTCTGCATTTTAGATGGATTACGCATCAGCTGGTTTTCCCTGTAGCAGGAAGTAAGAGCACCTAAAGCTTCGGAGAGCTTCTGTTCAACCATTTCAAAGCTCCCTGCTTGAATGGAGATGGCACAGTCATCAGCATAGATGAAACTGGAATGACTGAAAAGCCAAAATACAGTGCTGGACAACAATTTTGTGGATACATCAGACAGCTCAAATGATGTTAAAGAAGCCCGATCTTTACTTGGCAGCCAGTATAACCAAACTATGGACATATTATTAACTGATATAGAATCCTAAATTTGAAAGGAACCATCGGAACCATCTAGCTCATCTCCTGCTATGCTAAGTTACAAGACCGGCCACCAATGAATAGCGGACTCTATTTCAGAGGAAGGGACTGGCAAAAACCACAAGAGTATTCACTATGATTCTCATGGGGGTCACCAAGACAATAACAGGTAGACATCATGTTACCTTCTCCAAACAAAATATATTCATCTCTCTAAATCATTTATCCCAAAATTTGGTTTCCAGATCTGTTATATATCTGTCTCAAGACATATTCCAGCTTGTGTGCCCAGTACAGAACATGATATTATTCCAGATGAAGCTGAATACTCTGTCTCTTGATCTGGATCACCATGCTCCCATTGATGCAGCCCAGAATTGCCTGGAAGACTGGATTTTCCAACAACATTGCCTAATTCTCTACTAGGACTCATTTTGTTTGGATCTGAGTCTGGTTCTCCGCCTCTGCCTCTGAACTAGTAGTGAATAATGGCTTCCAACAAGTGCAATCAGTTGTGGATGGTTGCTCCCACATTACTCAACTACTGAGTCTACTCTGGGTTTTGGAGAGTTTGAAAAAAAATTGATTAGGAAAAACTTTCTGACAAGAGCTGTTCATTGGTGGAACTCCCTGCCTCAGAGTGTGGTGGAAGCCCCTTCTTCAGAGGCTTTTAAACAGAGGCAGGATGGCCATCTGTCAGGGATGCTTTGGTTGTGCCTTTACTGCATAGCAGGGGGTTGGACTAGATAGCCCATGTGGTCTCTTCCAACTCGAGGATTCGATAATTTGATGAAAAGACTGTCCCGGATGTTGAACGTCTTTGGGGTGGGCAGAGGCGGCCCTAGGTAACTTTCAACGGTAAGCAAACTGTATTTTGGCGCCCCCTCCCCCAAACCAATCACTGATATATATTTTCTGTTCATCGTGAGAGTTCTGTGTGCCATATTTGGTTCAATTCCATCATTGGTGGAGTTCAGAATGCTCTTTGATTGTAGGTGAACTATACATCCCAGTAACTACAACTCACATATGTCAAGGTCTATTTTCCTCCAAGAGAACCTCTGGGCAAAATCAACTATACTGCAAATGCTTACTTTGCGTAATGGGTTGAGCCGCCCCTGGGGGTGGGGTACAGCACCTTGGAGAGTTTATTTACAATCTGATGCAGAATCACCACTAGGATTGTGCTTTCAGGGTAAACCTTGGCCTGTTTCATGTCCAGGCTTTCGGTGGGAGCGCCGATCTGTTTTTTGGAAGCCTCCTGAAATTGGGAAGGCAGATATCTGTTTTCGCTCTGAGGTGTCAAAAGATCCGTTTTCTATTATGGGCTGGGGGGGGGGGTCTTCCCAGGCTCCTCTTCCTGTCATTTTAGGCATTTAATGTGTTTTACTCTAGAGGAGACGTGCTCAGCTGCAGACAGGTGCATGCTTTGAGGAGGCTTCTTACCTGTTTCTTACTCTAAAGGAGGCACTTAGCTGCAGGCAGGCGTGCATGCAATTTCTGGGCCTACATGCCACACACACTTTCCAAGGCAAGGAGAGTGCTCGACGAGGAACCGACATCGGCTCCTACTTGCTTTCATGTCGAGCTGATTTTCATACCGGGAGGGGCTTCCCATTACATGTGCCCGAAGAGAATGAAAGCGATGAAAGAATGGATGAAACAAAAGAAATCGGTTCCGTGCACAACCCTAATCATCACCCTTTTGAGATGGGGTTTCATTGCTTTTCAGTCTGGAATGAAACTCGGAGCGGATTCACAGCCAGCCACCCATCCACAGCTGCCTCGACTGTCTGTCGTGCAACAAGGCTGCTAGGGAGCTGTGATTTTGCCTTGATCCCGTCTTCCCATTTCCACTTGTCTCCTCCTTTTATTCTCTCCCATCAGGTTCACATTATTTAAAAAAACCCATTTAATTGGCTAACAACTGCCTTGCTTTCTCTCCCTCTCTCTCCTCCACTCCAAATGCTTTTGACAACCTGACCAGGAACAAAGAAAGAAAGAAAGACAGGATAAAAAAGTGGCATTGTTTTTTTTTTTAAAAAAAATCTCACTGGCAAATTTGACAAAATTGCTCCTTCCCCTTCCCAACTAGCTATTTTAACAGGAGTCAAAGTGGCATGCACACAGCAATGACAGCGGATTTCCAATGTTTATGCTCCCCAATTCTGAATATCTTGCTAAAGCCATCAGCAAGCCAGTTAGCGGTTTCTGCCAGCCGTCAAATCTTCAAGTATCCGGGATCACACCCTTGTGATTCAAAACCTGGCATCACCTGGAAATATTTTAAGCCGATTGTCGCTTTTAGGAGCACCGCAGCCAGCCGGACTATATGAAACAACACATCACCCGCTGGCCCTGCAGTCTTATTTATGTGCTTGAATGCAGACCTATAGGATGTCATCTGCAAAGCCACCACAGATCTGTATAGATTTGAGTCTGAAATCCTGTCCAGGAATTGGAAGCAACCTGTGGCCAGGCTTTTCAAGCTGGGAACCTTGCAGCCTCCCAGATTTGTTCTTGATTGGAACTGAATTGTTTTCTCCTTCTCCTTGAGAATTTCTGGATTCATAGACCCTCACAAAACATGGCTTTGAGAAGAGGATAATCCCATCGCCCACTGAAGAACACTGGCAAAAGATTGTTCTTCACGGCCACCTTGGCTACAGCTCAGTTTCACCTTTAGCCACTGATGAATGTGAAAACGTTTCCATTTTATGTTTCCCTAGTCCTGTTTTTTCAATCGCTGCAACCCACCCGCACACATATATGTATTTCCCCCCTTGCTGCGAAAGTATCGGAGATTTGGGCCCAAAGAGAGGTGCCAATTCCTCAGAGGGTGTTTTCACTCTGCTTCCCTATGATGAACTACTGCAAGAGTACTGTTCAAGAGGTTGGGGTGGGATTAAAGGCATCACAGATAGCTCTGCTTTTCTTTCTCCATAAAAAAAGAAAAGAAAAGAAGGGGAGAAGTAGCAGGAGGGAGGGAAAGAGAGGAGAAATTACCAAGGAAACCAGGAATCAGATGGGCTGCAGCTTGTTGAGGAAACCGGGCCAAGCAATCAAAGATTACGGCCGGTTCTAATTGAAGGTTAATTTCTTATTTACCCTCCCGACAAAGAGGGAGAGAAGGCGTTGGCAATGGGAACCTCAAGTGGTACATGGTGCACCAATGTGTTTAGAGAAGGAGAAGGGATAGAAGAATACAGTACAAAGGACTTGGAGGGGAAAGAGTTAGCAGGAGATGCTTGGTGCAGAAAATAGGACCCCAAGACAATGGATCCAAATCCGACTAGGACGGCATTTCTCAACCTGGGGGTTAGGACTGCTGAGGGCGGGGTTGTGAGTGGGTCAGAGGGATCACTAAAGACCACCAGAAAACACAGTATTTTTTGTTGGTCATGGGGATTTTGTGTGGGAAGTTTGACCCAATTCTATTGGTGGGGTTCAGAAGGCTCTTTGATGCAAGTGAACTATAAATCCCAGCAACTCCAATTCCCAATTGTCAAGGTCTATTTTCCCCAAACTCCACCAGTGTTCACATTTGGGCATAGTGAGTATCCGTGCCAAGTTTGGTCAAGATCCATCATTGTTTGAGTCCACAGTGCTCACTGGATGTAGGTCAACTACAACTCCAAAACTTAAGATCAATGTCCATCAAACCCTTCCAGTATTTTCTATTGGTCATGGGAGTTCTGTGTGCCAAGTTTGGTCCAATTCCATCGTTGGTGGACTTCGGAATGCTCTTTGCTTGTAGGTGAACTACAGATCCCAGCAACTACAACTCCCAAATGACAAAATCAACCCCTCCCCCAACCCCACCAGTCTTCAAATGTGGGCATATTGGGTATTTGTGCCAAATGTGGTCCAGTGAATGAAAATGAACCCTGCATATATGATTCATAACAGTAGCAAAATTACAGTTATGAAGTAGCAAAGAAAATAATTTTATGATTGGGGGGCCACCACAACATGAGGAACTGTATTAAGGGGTTGCAGCATTAGGAAGGTTGGGAAACACTGGACTAGGGTGATCTTGATAACAGAGTGACCTCTTTAGCCATGGAAGAAGCTACCATGGGAGAAGATGGAGTCTCTTTCCATCTTTTGAAAGTATTTTAAAAGGTGATGCGATACCCATCATTCTGGAAGGACTTTTTGCCTTGGCAAGAGGAGAGGGGTTAGGCCAGTGTTTCCCAAACTCTGGTGTTCTGGGTGTTTTAGTTTTCAGCTTCCAAATTCCCAATCATTAGCCAATGCTGCTTAAACTTCTGAGAGCTGAAGTCCAAAACGCCTGGAAGACTAGAGTTCAGGAATCACAGAGTTAGACAATGTAGCTCCAAAGATACCTTTGAACTCTATGTCTGGCCTTGTATTGTTGATCGATGCAAGCATGAGTCCACCATATGTGAATGTGTGTCTTTTTTGTTTCCTTGTGATTACAAAAGGCCCACCCCAGGATTCATGGCTTTGCTGAAAAACTCCTCCTCCTGTAATGGCCATATTATGGTTCGTGGAGAATGGAAACCACAGAATAACAGAATCATAACATTGGAAGAGACAGGGCCCTGCAACCCCATACTCGACCAATTCACTTCTGACAGATGGCTATCCAGCCTCTGTTTAAAATCCTTTGATTAAAGTGAAGCTACCACATTCCCAGGCAGCAGCAGATTCCCCTGTTGAACAGCTTTTGCCATCAGGAAGTTTTTCCCAGTTCCTCAGTAAAATATCTTTTCCTGACATTTGAATCCATTGTTCCATGTCTTCTCTTTGGAGCGGCAGAAAACAAGTCAAAATGCCCCAGTTTCTCTTCTCTCCACCTTCCACTTTCTCCCTTCTGTCTCCTTCATAGAATCATAGAGTTGGAAGAGACCATGTAGGCCATCTAGTCCAACCCCTTGCCATGCAGGGAAAGCAAAATCACAGCACCCTTGACAGATGACTATGGGTTACCTTGATCTAGACGCTAGACTCCTTTTGATGCAATCCAAAATCCCACTGACTTTTTTTGGTGTTGTTTTTGCTGTATGACATTGTTGGCTCATGTTCAGATTGTTGTCCACTACCGACCTCATCACAAAGGCCCATGGATTCGCCATGCATTCTGGCATATCTATGGGTTCCTGGCTGGGGGTGTGGAGAAACCGTCGCTCCATGCTCTGGCTTCCCCCCATTGCTGGTAAAGCAACATGGGAAAGCATACACTGTTTGCTCTCCCTGTTCTGGATGGAGCCCGACCAGAAGTTGATGTGCATCACGAGAAGGGCTCCAACCTGAAAGAGGAGAAATTGGTGGGGGTGCCCCGGTTCCCTTGGTGGGATCCACGGATCTCTATTTTTCCCATTTAATGTGTATATTTTATATTTCTATGTATAGAAGCATCTTGGGAGTATGAAGCCACTGTTCCAGACCTTTTGGTGATCTTTCATCAGTACCTCAAGACCCAGGAAATCCCCTCCAGCTGTGTTTCTGGGCATCATCTCAATCATAAATGATTCAATCACCCATCATCTTTGGGAAAGTCCATCTCTACTGGCCCCATAATTCCAGTTGTGCAGAGGACAACAGGAATCTGCAGTTCATACCGCCTGTCCTTTTTGCAGCTACATGGACACATAAAGATACATGACAATCCCCAACTATGAGAAGATCATGTTCCTCTTTCCACAATGCCATTTCCCCTTTTCCTAGAATTGGATTTTTAATCCCATCATTCTGGACAATACTCTGCAGGAAAGACAATGAACATTGGCACTATGGGTGCTGGACCCACCTTAATGGGTCACCCACATATACAAAGAACTTTCATAAAATGCATGGGACCTGATGGCCCTCTTTGTTCTGTCCCTCAATGGGGAAAAGGCTATTCATTCAACTGTACTTTGTAACCCTTTGTCTCCCAGATCAGCCATCATCCATTGGAAAGCAGAAATCAGCATTGGAAGCGAGGAATGCTCTCCTATTGGCTGGCGGGCTCCGCAGTCCCGCTTCTGCAGGGAATCCTCCCCCAGCTGTTCATGATGTCAATGGGGCTCAGCCTATCATGGCAAAGCCAGGTCCAGTGGGAGCGTGAGCAGGAAATTCAAAGGATTTCTGTCTATATAAATGCATTTTTTAATACTGTATGGCATCTCAGCTTCCTTTGGCTGATTACCATGAGCTGACACCACTTCAACTGATATTAATAAACTACCTTGGTGGCTTCTTCAACCTGGTGAGATTTATTGATCGGGAAATATTGGGTTGTACCTTCTTTGTCTTGCCAGGGGCATGGATTCATGGACGGCCCGCTGCCGGTACCGATATTTGCTCTTCAAGACTCAGTATCCGTGCTTGGAGTTTCGTTATCTGCGGTCCGGATCTCACTATCCACAGTTGGTCCAAATTGCTGTATTTCACAAACATTGCAAAATTGCCTCCCCCAAACCATATGACAAATTATTTTTTTAAGGGTTTGGGTCTATGGAGGCCATAAAAAACTGCCTGAGTGGGGAAACGAAAAGACATTACATTTCAGATAAAGTAAAACTAAAGGGCTCTTCCTTCCACATTAGCCTGAATGTCAGAACTATGACTGAGGTTCCAACTGGCATTTCCCTGGATGCCGTAGGTAAAAATATCTTCTTCCTCTCCTTTATGTATTCGTTTTCAAACATAATGTAATGTTTTTTTTCCTTTGTTTTTTCACTGTCTGGTTTTGGTGGAACGAAGGGTTGCCTCTCAGTTGTTCCTTCCCAGGAAGTTGCTTATCTCTCTAAAGGACAACATGATCGAAAGTAAATAAAAATAAATTATAGTTTTCCTCCTATCTATATATAAACACATGTAGAGACAGAGGGAGGGGAGGGAGGGTGTGCAAACAGCTGCCTGCGTTTTTGTTTTCCTTTTATGATTGCCTCTTCCATTAGGAAAGCTAAATGTTTTATCTATTCCACTCTGCAGTGAAAGACAACCTAGTCATGTCCAAGACTATAGCTCCCATCAGCCCCTGGGGGGGGGGGGGGTAATAACCAAGGGAATATAGGAGCTGTAGTCCAAGCAGGTTAACATTTAGGCAAAGAGCTGACTTCCTATGAGTTGGAAAGGATGCCTCCCTTAACAAAATCTTTTTGCCTTTTCTGCATCTGCATCACAACACTGACCCAAAGCTCAAGATCGGCAGCAGTCCTCAGGGACTGAATTTGGGAATTTCAACATAGAAACATGGTGTTCTTCTATTTCGCTTGGATACACTTGTAAGAATCCCATTTGTAACACAATACAAGTAAGTCACAAAACCCTCTTGTGGTTGCATTTGCACACTTTTCTCACGCATATTAATATGCCAGGAGCGAATCCTTTCTATCTATACACTGCCCTCTTGTGGTTGCCTCTGATCACTGCTTGCATACATACCAAGAGGCCAGTAGCTAATCCTTTCTATGGATACACTGCCTTCTTGTGGTTGCATCTGCACACTGTATCCATGCATACCAATATGCCAGGAGCGAATCCTTTCTATCTATACACTGCCCTCTTGCGGTTGCCTCTGAACACTGCTTGCATACATACCAAGAGGCCAGTAGCTAATCCTTTCTATGGATACACTGCCTTCTTGTGGTTGCATCTGCACACTGAATCCATGCATACCAATATGCCAGGAGCTAATCCTTTCTTTCTATACACTGCTCTCTTGTGGTTGCCTCTGATCACTGCTTGCATACATACCTAGAGGCCAGGAGCTAATCCTTTCTATGTATACACTGCCTTCTTGTGGTTGCATCTGCACACTGAATCCATGCATACCAATATGCCAGGAGCTAATCCTTTCTTTCTATACACTGCTCTCTTGTGGCTGCCTCTGATCACTGCTTGCATACATACCTAGAGGCCAGTAGCTAATCCTTTCTATGTATACACTGCCTTCTTGTGGTTGCATCTGCACACTGTATCCATGCATATCAATATGCCAGGAGCTAATCCTTTCTTTCTATACACTGCTCTCTTGTGGTTGCCTCTGATCACTGCTTGCATACATACCTAGAAGCCAGTAGCTAATCCTTTCTATGGATACACTGCCTTCTTGTGGTTGCATCTGCACACTGTATCCATGCATACCAATATGCCAGGAGCGAATCCTTTCTATCTATACACTGCCCTCTTGCGGTTGCCTCTGAACACTGCTTGCATACATACCAAGAGGCCAGTAGCTAATCCTTTCTATGGATACACTGCCTTCTTGTGGTTGCATCTGCACACTGAATCCATGCATACCAATATGCCAGGAGCTAATCCTTTCTTTCTATACACTGCTCTCTTGTGGTTGCCTCTGATCACTGCTTGCATACATACCTAGAGGCCAGGAGCTAATCCTTTCTATGTATACACTGCCTTCTTGTGGTTGCATCTGCACACTGAATCCATGCATACCAATATGCCAGGAGCTAATCCTTTCTTTCTATACACTGCTCTCTTGTGGCTGCCTCTGATCACTGCTTGCATACATACCTAGAGGCCAGTAGCTAATCCTTTCTATGTATACACTGCCTTCTTGTGGTTGCATCTGCACACTGTATCCATGCATATCAATATGCCAGGAGCTAATCCTTTCTTTCTATACACTGCTCTCTTGTGGTTGCCTCTGATCACTGCTTGCATACATACCTAGAAGCCAGTAGCTAATCCTTTCTATGGATACACTGCCTTCTTGTGGTTGCATCTGCACACTGTATCCATACATACCAATATGCCAGGAGCTAATCCTTTCTTTCTATACACTGCTCTCTTGTGGTTGCCTCGGATCACTGCTTGCATACATACCTAGAGGCCAGTAGCTAATCCTTTCTATGTATACACTGCCTTCTTGTGGTTGCATCTGCACACTGTATCCATGCATATCAATATGCCAGGAGCTAATCCTTTCTTTCTATACACTGCTCTCTTGTGGTTGCCTCTGATCACTGCTTGCATACATACCTAGAAGCCAGTAGCTAATCCTTTCTATGGATACACTGCCTTCTTGTGGTTGCATCTGCACACTGTATCCATGCATACCAATATGCCAGGAGCTAATCCTTTCTCTCTATATCCTACCCATTTTTTTTACCTTTTGGGGTAGATTTTACAGTTTGAACCTCTCGATTATTTTAAGTTGGGTCATGAAGGGTATATGTACCAGATTTGGTCCAGATCCATCAAGCCATGGAGGAGCCTTTGTGATACAAACATATATACATACTTTGACTTTTATATAGAAAAGTCGACAATCCCTTATCCGACTCACCACCAATAACGTAATGGCCGTGGAAGGTGATTATCCCCGTGTAACTATATATCCTTTGGAGTCCCATATGAGGACCTCTAATGCTAAAATAGACCATATAAGATGTCAGCCAACAGTGGATAACCTATCATGGCCAAGGAAGAGCAAGGGAAACCTGGAGAGATGACTTCAGCCAATTTGCAATAAGTGCCTCTCATCAGCAGCCGTCCCCACAAAACGTTGCATCCACCTGCCTTCCCCCAGCTATCTTTTCTGCTCTGATTTCCTCTGTTTTATGAAGGTAAGCCTTGACTCCATGGTGCCTGAAGAAATTGGGTTGTTATCCAGCAGGCAACAAAACAAGATGCTCCCTTTCAAAACAGAACCTGTGAGGTTGAAGGAGACGGACAAAACAAGAGAGAATTAGAAACCTGGCGAAAGAAACAGATGGAAGGCTGGTCTTACTGAAGATTTAATTGGTCCCTTTCTTTGTTTCTCTCTCTTGCCCCATTCCTGGCATGTTCTGATCATTATCAAGGGTTTCTAAAGCCAAGCCAAAGTAAGTTGTCAAGCCCCCTTTTCCCCACAATTATTTTCCTAACCTGGTGTTTGAAGGTCTTGAATGCAGACAGAAGGAAGCCTTGGCTACTGTTTCTATCCAAACAAAACAGCCTTGATGAGAAACTCAAATCTGGGGAGAAAGAAAGCTGTTTATTGCGGGGAGATCACGTTGTGAATTCTCAATGCCCAAGGAAGGTTTGTAATTTTGGACATCCCTGGTCCAGTCCAGAAACACTCTTCTGCCTGACCCTGATTGAAAATCTGAAACTGATAACTGATATAATTTAACAGATTGTTTCTGAGCTTTGCGGGAAGTTTTCATAGCATAAGAATGAAATGATGCACAAACTACTTTGTGTTTCCCTGAATTAGTGAGAGAGTTGATCTGATTAAAGTCACAAACCTACCTGAGAGTAAGACAAATGCATTTGTTCAGAAATCCGCTTTACGGGGATTTATTGTGAGCCGCTTTGAGTCTCTTTTTTAGAGAGAAAAAGTGGAATATAAAGAAGAAAAGGGGGAGGAAGGGGAAGAAGAAGGGAAGGAAGAAGGGTCTGGAGAAGAAGCCCTATGAGGAGTGGCTTGAACAGCTGGGCATGTTTAGCCTGAAGAAGAGAAGGCTGAGACATGATAACCATGTATAAATATGTGAGAGGAAGTCATAGGGAGGAGGGAGCAAGCTTGTTTTCTGCTTCCTTGAAGACTAGGACGCGGAACAATGGCTTCAAACTACAAGAAAGGAGATTCCGTCTGAATATTAGGAAGAACTTCCTGACTGTGAGAGCTGTTCAGCAGTGGAACTCTCTGCCCCGGAGTGTGGTGGAGGCTCCTTCTTTGGAAGCTTTTAAACAGAGGCTGGATGGCCATCTGTCGGGGGTGCTTTGAATGCAATTTTCCTGCTTCTTGGCAGGGGGTTGGACTGGATGGCCCTCAAGTTCTCTTCGAACTCTATGATTCTATGATTCTAAGAAGCGGTGGGGAGGGGGAAGAAGAAGAAGAGGAAGTAGAAGAGGAAGGTGGAGGAAGAACAAGAAAAACAAGAAGTCCATGTCAGTGATCCAACTGAACCATAAACATATACATTATAAAACAAACAGCTTCTTCTTCATCCTGGAAAGAAGTGATGAGCAGAGTGCCGCAGAGTTCTGTCCTGGGCCCGGATCTATTCAGGATCTTTATTAATGACTTAGAAGAAGGGTTAAAGGGCGTGATCATCAAGTCTGCAGACCACACCAAATTGGGAAGGAGGATAGCCAATAACCCAGAAGACAGGAGCAGAATTCAAAACAATCTTAAAGGATTAGAGAGATGATTGGCCAAAACTAACACAATGAAGTTCAACAGGGACAAATGTAAGATACTCCACTTAGGCAGAAAAAAGGAAATGCAAAGATACAGAATGGGGGACGATGCCTGGCTCAATAGCAGGACGTGTGAAAAAGATCTTGAAGTCCTTGTGGGGAACAAGTTAAACACGAGCCAACAATATAATGCAGCAGCTTTAAAAGCCAATAGGATTTTGGCCTGCATAAATAGGAGTCTAGTGTCTAGATCCAGGGAAGTCCTGCTACCCCTCTCTTCTGCTTTGGTTAGAGCACATCTGGAGTCACACTGAGTCCAAGTCGCCACAACTGAAGGGAGAAGCTGACTAAGCTGGAATATGTCCAGAGGTGGACGACTTAAATGATCAAGGGCCTGGAGAACAAGCCCTATGAGAAGTGGCTTAAAGGGCTGGGCATATTTAGCCTGCAGAAGAGAAGGTGGAAAAGAGACATGATGAGGACCATTTATAAATATGTGAGGGGAAGTCATAGGGAGGAGAGAACAGGCTTGTTTTGTGCTGCCTTGGAGACTAGGATGCAATGGAACAATGGCTTCAAATTACAGGAAAGGAGATTCCAACTGAATATTAGGAAGAACTTCCTAACTGAGAGCTGTTCAGCAGTGGAACTCTCTGCCCCAGAGTGTGGTGGAGGCTTTTAAACAGAGGCTAGATGACCATCTGTTGGTGGTGCTTTGAATGCAATTTTCCTGCTTCTTGGCAGGGGGTTGGACTGGATGGCCCATGAGGTCTCTTCCAACTCTATGATTCTATGAGGAAGACAAAGAAGAGGAAGTAGAGGAAGAGGGTGGAAGAAGAACAAGAAGGATAAGAAGTCTATGCCAGTGATTCAACTGGACCAGCTGAGAGCATTCGGATAAGGATAAACAAAGAGAGAAATAAGAATAACATTGTGGTAGGAACTTTTTTGACTCCAGCAGGACAGAACAAAGTGGCGGATTATGCTTTTCAAATCTCAGAAATCTCTAAAAGATAAATGGCAGTTATCTTAATATCTTCTGGAAGACTAAGCTAAACATAGGCTCTGCAAAAAACTTTTTTCAGATACTCTCCTCTTTCATAAGGTGGAGGAAGGAACCAGGGGAACAGCAGAACTTCATCCTAACCAACAGGGAGAAACTTGTTATTGGAATCAAAATAATCTGTGCTTTATTTATTTATTTATTTATTTATTTGCTGCATTTGTATACTGCCTTTCTCAGCCAGAGGCGACACAAGGCGGTTCACAGTCAGCAGTGATTCGATTCCATAACAAATATCAGGGTACAGTTAAAAACAATTACAAAAACAGTTCAACATTAAAAATATAAAAACAATAATATCTATAAAAGCAAATCCTCAACGTCTCCTTACTGAAATCGTGATCCAATTGCATCGTCAGACATTCAATGATTCATTTTCGTCTAATTATGCTCCAGTAGTAAAAGCCTGCTCAAAAGCCAGGTCTTAACCATCTTGTGGAATGTTAGAAGGGAGGGAGCTGATCTTATATCCCTGGGGAGGGTGTTCCATAGCCGAGGGGCCACCACCGAGAAGGCCCTGTTTCTCGTCCCCGCCAAACACATTTGCGAGGAAGGCGAAATCGAGAGCAGGGCCTCCCCAGATGATTTTAAAGTCCTAGATGGTTCATAAGGAGATATACATTCTGATAGGTAAGCTGGACCAGAACCGTTTAGGGCTTTATAGGCTAAAGGCAGCACTTTGAATTGTGCCCGGTAGCAGACAGGCAGCCAGTGGAGCTGCCGCAATAGAGGAGTTGTGTGCTCCCTGTGTGCCGCTCCCGTTAACAACATGGCTGCCGCTCACTGGCCCATCTGGAGCTTCCGGACAGTCTTCAAAGGCAACCCTACGTAGAGAGCATTGCAGTAGTCTATACGGGATGTAACCAGAGCGTGGACTACCGAGGCCAAGTCAGACTTACCAAGCAACGGGCGCAGCTGGTGCACAAGTTTTAATTGTGTGCCAGCTTTAGGAGGAAGTAACCATGGAACTGTAGAGTTTGCATGGTGGGAGAATATAGTCAAATGCAATCCTTGGATTTCAGGAAAGCCTAGGAAAATATTGGCAGGGAAGAGGGAAAAGATGCCCAGCAGGAAGAAAGAAGGGCTAAAAGCACAATCACAACAATTCCATGGAAGAAGAAAAATTGGAAACATTTGAAAAAGCTCCTGTAGCAGCATAGTAAACTTGAGGAGGAAGTGAGAAGAAGAAAAAAGCATGAATAAAGACTGAAAGGAAGGATGTCTTGTCAAGGAAGACTACAGACGGGCAGCCCAAGCTTGGAGGATTGGTGTAAAGCAGTGTTTCCCAACATGGGGGTCGCAACCCCTGGGGGGGGTAATGACGGGATGTCAGAAGGATTGCCAAAGATCATCAAAAAGCACAGTATTTTCTGTTGGTTGTGGGGGGTTCTGTGTGGGAAGTTTGGCCCAATACTATCATTTGTGAGGTTCAGAATGCTCTTTGATTGTAGGTGAACTATAAATCCCAGCAACAACAACTCCCATTTGTCAAGGTCTATTTCCCCCAAACAGTGTTCACATTTAAGCAGATTGAGTATTTGTGCCAAATTTGGTCCAGATCCATCATTGTTTGAGTCCACATTGCTCACTGGATGTAGGTGAACTACAACTCCAAAACTCAAGGTCAATGCCCACCAAACCCTTCCAGTATTTTCTGTTGGTAATGGGAGTTCTGTGTGCCAAGTTTGGTTCAATTCCATTGTTGGTTGAGTTCAGAATGCTCTTTGATTGTAGGTGAACTATAAATCCCAAAAACTATAACTCCTAAATGACAAAATCAAACTCCTCCCCCAACCCCACCAGTATTCAAATTTGGGTTAGGACAGCGTTTCTTAACCTGGGGGTTGGAACCCCTGGAGGGGTCACAAGGGGGTGTCAGAAGGGTCACCAAAGACCACAAAAAACACAGTATTTTCTGTTGATCATGGGGGTTCTGTGTGGGAAGTTGGTGGATTCAGAATGCTCTTTGGTAGTAGGTGAACTATAAATCCCAGCAACTACAACTCCCAAATGTCAAGGTCTATTCCCCCAAACTCCACATTTGGGCATATTGAGTATTTGTGCCAAGTTTGGTCCAGAACCATCACTGTGCTCTCTGGATGTAGATCAACTACAACTCTTAAATTCAAGGTCAATGCCCACCAAACCCTTCCAGTATTTTCTGTTGGTCATGGGAGTTCTGTGTGCCAAGTTTGGTTCAATTCCATTGTTGGTTGAGTTCAGAATGCTCTTTGATTGTAGGTGAACTATAAATCCCAACAACTATAACTCCTAAATGACAAAATCAATCTCCTCCCCCAACCCCACCAGTATTCAAATTTGGGCTAAATTTGGCCCAGTGAATGAAAATACATCTTGCATATCAGATATGTACATTACGATTCATAACAGTAGCAAAATTACAATTATGAAGTGTCAATGAAAATAATTTTATGGTTGGGGGTCACCACAACATGAGAAACTGTATTAAGGGGTCGCGGCATTAGGAAGGTTGAGAACCACTGGTGTAAAGAAAGCTAAAGCCCTGGAATGGACAAATGGATGTCAGTTGCAAGCAAATCGACCTCGCTTGGTTCAACGTTTCCTTTTCCTTGCAAAACACAGGTACCACCCTTGAAGGAGGTGTCTTTAAGAAAGGATGCCACACGCAGCTCACGGATCTCTTGATTATCTGGAATGGAAGACTAACATTTCCCCTTCCAGAAGCCATTTGGCCTGTGTGTCACTCTCCAGTCAATACCCGCCTATCAGGTCAAGGAACCCAACGGCGGCAGAAGGCAGTCGATATCTCTTTATGGCAGACCCGAAATCTATTTGTTTTCCCAGGTGGCTTGGCGATACCGCTTGACCTCCTGACCCTGCCATCCGCCACTTGGCAGCAAGGGCCGGCGGTCCTTTTAACGCAGGCAGAAATACTGTCCTCAAATGAACAAACCATCCAGCTGCTGCCTTGTGAATCCCGATACAGTCCTGCCCTAATAATCCCCCTCTTTTAAAAGGAAAGTTACCGGAAAAGAACTTTCTGAATTGTCATGTACTTGGGAAGCACCTCAAACACATGACACAGCAAAGCCACACACACAGGGCTTTGTTCTCCTCTTAAAGGTGCTCTCCATGGTGCTGATACCTTTTTTTGGGAAATATTATTCCCCATCTTGGAGAGCCGAGAACAACGTCAGAGCCATCGATAGCTAACAGTCCATATATTCAGCACACTATTTATTATTTATTTCTTTACATCACTTATATCCCGCCCATATCAGCCCGCAGGTGACTCAGGGCGGTCAACATCGGCACAATTCAATGCCATCAATACAATACAACAGCAAAAAACAATTAAATGCATTTAGACAAAAAAGAGCTATATCCTCTCATTCCTCTCATCCTCTCATTCCAATCCTCATCCGTTTAATCGTCTTGGCCGTTCCTGGGTCATTCTCCATCTCAAGCTTGACTATCTATTCCAGGGTTCCGAATGCTTGCTCGAAGAGCAAGGTTTTTACTTTCTTCCGAAAAGTCAGGAGGGAGGGGGCTGATCTAATATCCCTAGGCAGAGAGTTCCACAGCCAAGGGGCCACCACAGAGACGGCCCTGTCCCTCGTCCCTGCCAAGCGTGCTTGCAAAGCAGACGGGATCGAGAGCAGGGCCTCCTCAGATGATCTTAAGTTCCTGGAGGGTTCGTAGGAAGAGATGCGTTCAGATAGGTAGGCTGGGCCGGAACCATTTAGGGCTTTATAGGCTAAAGCCAGCACTTTGAATTGAGCCCGGTAGCAAACTGGCAGCCAGTGGAGCTGGCGCAACAGAGGAGTTGTGTGCTCCCTGAGCGCCGCTCCTGTTAGCAACCTGGCTGCCACACGCTGGACCATTTGAAGCTTCCGGGCCGTCTTCAAAGGCAACCCCACGTAGAGCGCGTTGCAGTAATCTATGCGGGATGTAACCAGGGCTGTTGGGTTCAGGACCTTCAAGGGTTTCAAAATAGGTTCAGTATCTTTAATAACTCCTTTGCTGCTTGACATAAACACTACATCCCTGACTTGGAAGATTTCTGGCTGCTTCTATTTTTTTAATTATTTACATACATTAACAGCTACATAAACAGAACATGAAACAATGAACATTTTACAAACACATAACCCTCCACTAAGTCCTGAACAAGTATCCTTTCCTTTGCCATATATTTATGAGTTGACCATTAGCCAAATAGTATATTCAAAATTCCTGACCAACAAGATTGTATTGTTTTCCTTTTTTCACTCTCTAATATTTATTTATTTATTTATTTATTTATTTATTTATTTATTTATTTGGAGTGCTTCTACCCCGCCCTTCTCAACCCCCTAGGGGGGACTCAAGGCGGCTTACAAAAGGCACAATTCGATGCCCAACAATTCACAAAATACAATATACAAATTACAATGTAACGACAACAGTTATAACTGATTAAAACAGTCAAATTAAAACAATAGCAGCAATAAAATCATCTTGTGGTCAACGTTCGTCAATTCATAAATCCATAATCCATCCAGTATTGTCATTGTCCTTTCCTACTCTGGTCACCATTGTCTTTTATCCATCAGCCAGCTTACCCAAAGCCCTGGTCCCATATCCAGGTTTTTAACTTCCTTCTGAAAGAGAGGAGGGATGTTGATGACCTAATTTCCCCGGGGAGCGCATTCCACAGGCGAGGGGCCACCACCGAGAAGGTCCTGTCCCTCGTCCCCACCAGTCTCACTTGTGAATTCCCCACAACGCCCCCCAGTTTTTTTAATTCGTCATGGGGGTTCTGTGTGGCAAATTTGGTGCAGGTCCATTGCTGGTGGGGGTCACAGTGCTCTGTCTTGATGCAGCGTGAACTACAACTTCCATCATGTTGAGTCAGTCCCCCAAGCCCTTCCAGTACGTTCAGTTGCTGGTCAAATCTGCTCTGTTTGCTGTGCACCATAAAAAAGAGTAGGAAAAGGTTAAGGGAGAGGCAGTGGGTGGGATCATGCAAATTCCACACCAGGGGAGAGAGTAAGGAACACTGGGATGTCTGTGTTGGAGGAAACACATAAAATCTAGGATGAAATTGTCCCTGTATGAAAACCTTCACTTGGGTAGTGGGCAGTTTTGTGTTTGTGGAGAACACTGGCAGGGGTTGTACATTTTCACAGTGCTTTCTATAACCTGCAATGTCATTGGAGGGAGGGCCATTGGTGTCTCTTGAGTGGTGTGAGCTATAGCTATTTGTGGAAGTGGGAGCCTGTCTGTGTAATACACACACATATATTTTCACTTTTATTATGTGTATAAATAAGAAACCAAGTGTATTCAGTCTGCTGGAGAACAACAGAACTGAAGTAGTTAGGCTATTGAACATACAAAATTGGCAATCCAGATGTGGCCTCTAGCCAAGCAATGCAACAAGAATTTGACAAGGCCAACTTAATGGTCTTGGCCTGAATCCCACCAGTAGACCACTGACATCCAACACTTTTGAAAATCCAATTCATTTAATGGATCTATGCTAGCTGAGGCTATCAAAAGGAATGGCTGCGAGGTCTTCAGCCAATCTCATTTTGGAAAAATGCAAGGAAATCTATCTGTCTAGTTGCTACATTCATCTCCAGGTACCTTCTGTAGTCAGTTGGGTTGAAAAAAAGAGACTGAACGAAAGAAGAAAGGATAGAAAGAGAGAATATGGCCCAAACTGTGAACTGAATGGGAATGTCAAATTGGGTCAGATATATGTATCACTTCCACGCATTTGGTGGTGGATTCCCATGACGAACTAGACCGAGTTCCTAGAGAAGCAGGAAACATTCCAAACTGATTCCCCCCAAAATGATTTGACAATGGACCATACTTGGCCATGGTAATCCATGCTCTGGTTACGCCCCATATAGACTACTGCAGTGCGCTCTATGTGGGGTTGCCTTTGAAGACTGTTTGGGAGCTTCAAATAGTCCAATGAGCAGCAGCCAGATTGCTCACTGGAGTGGCATTCAGGGAGCACACAACCCCTCTCTTACACCAACTCCACTGGCTTCCAGTTTGCTACCGGACACAATTCAAAGTGCTGGCTTTAGCCTATAAAGCGCTCAACGGTTCCAACCCAGCTTACTTATCCATGAACTATGAACCATCTAAGAGTTTAAGATCATCCGGGGAGGCACTGCTCTCAGTCCTGCCTTCTTTGCAGGCACTACTGGTGGGGACGAGAGACAGGGCCTTCTCAGTGGTGGCCCCTCAGTTGTGGAACACCCTCTCCAGAGATATTAGATCAGCCCTCTCCCTCTTGACCTTCTGGAAAAAAGTGAAAATGTGGCTATTTGAACAAGCCTTTGGAATCTAATGCAACAGTCAAACATGGTATTACACGAAACTGAACATTGGAAATGGCTCAGCTGACGATTTATGGACAATGAGACTAACAATGAAGGCAGTGGTTTTATATATTTTATATATTTTATTGAATGTATTTTTTAATTCTGTTAATTGTATATTGTTAGGCATTGAATTGCTGCCTGGTTGTAAGCCGCCCTGAGTCACCTTCGGGTTCGAGAAAGGCAGGATAGAAATATCCTGCTGCAGTTCTAAGGGTGATGGACCATGGATGATGGGACTTGCAGTATCTTTACTTAATTACTGAAACCACTGTGACCCTCAACCAATGACCAATCAAGACCAAACTTGGCACACAGAGCCCCCATGACCCTATCTACATCCTGTTTCACTTTGGAGGAGGGTGGATCATGGATGATGGGACTTGCAGTACCTTCACTCAATTACTGAAACCACTGCGACCCTAATCCAATGACTGATCAAGACCAAACTTAACACACAGAGCCCCCATGACCCACTCTACATCCTGCTGCAGTTTGAAAGAGGATGGACTTTGGATGATGGGACTTGCAGTACCTTCACTCACTTCCTGGAAACAATGCAACCGTCATCCAATGACCAATAAAGACCAAACTTGGCATACAGAACTGCCATTACCCACTTTCGCTAATAACCCAGGCAGCGCCGGGTCCCCAAGCTAGTCATAAATAAATAAATAACAAATAAATAAATACAGGTCCCGTAGATGAGACTTGCATTCTTTACATTTCCCCAGTTGTTCTTGACAGGCCTTCTTTTTTCACCCGCTAGAAATTTCCAATCAGCCGAGAAAAATGTGAACACACCGCTTCATACAAAAAAGAGAGACAGGTGGAATTCTAAGGCGAGGTATATATTTGTTTTCTTGTCTCGCTCGGTTGAGGGACCCCATAATCCCAGGGAGGAAGAGTACAGGAGGAAGTATTTTGAGGGTCACAATACAAGTGGGGAGAGGGGAATCACCCATTCAATTTGGAATTTATTTTTATTTCCTCCGCTGGCCCCATCACTTTGTGCCCCCCCCTCCCGATTGTTGTCGCCGACCTCGCAATGGGTTGCCATGGCAGCGGGAGAATGGACAATATGTTGCTAAGTTTCCTGCGCGGAGGATGGAGGCGATGAGAGCGCTTGGCTAATAAGAGCGCCTGGCGGGACCAGACATGTTTCCTTTCCTTCTCAAAAAATCCCCCACCCCACCGCCTCCACCTTTCTTCCCCACTGCTCTGACGCCCAAAAATAACTGTAAAGATTTCAACCAGCTGTAGTATTTGAATGTCACTTAGCAGAAGAACAACCCTGAAACCTTTGCAAGCAACTCAAAGAAAGGAAAGCATGACTTGGAATAAAGCTCCCTAATGCACCGGCTTGAATTCATAGAATCATAGAATCCAAGAGTTGGAAGAGACCTCATGGGCCATCCAGTCCAACCCCCTGCCAAGAAGCAGGAATATTGCATTCAAATCACCCCTGACAGATGACCACCCAGCCTCTGTTTAAAAGCTTTCAAAGAAGGAGCCTCCACCACACTCCGGGGCAGAGAGTTCCACTGCTGAACGGTTCTCATAGTCAGGAAGTTCTTCCTCATGTTCAGATGGAATCTCCTTTCTTGTAGTTTGAAGCCATTGTTTCGCGTCCTAGTCTCCAGGGAAACAGAAAACAAGCTTGCTCCCTCCTCCCTGTGGCTTCCTCTCACATATTTATACATGGCTATCATATCTCCTCTCAGCCTTCTCTTCTTCAGGCTAAACATGCCCAGCTTCTTAAGCCGTTCCTCATAGGGCTTGTCCTCCAGACCCTTGATCATTTTAGTCGCCCTCCTCTGGACATATTCCAGCTTGTCAATATCTTTTTTTGAATTGTGGTGCCCAGAATTGGACACAATATTCCAGATGTGGTCTAACCAAAGCGGAATAGAGGGGTAGCATTACTTCCCTAGATCTGGACACTATGCTCCTATTGATGCAGGCCAAAATCCCATTGGCTTTTTTTGCTGCCACATCACATTGTTGGCTCATGTTTAACTTGTTGTCCACGAGGACTCCAAGATCTTTAGAATTCTATCAAATATACACTGCTAGATATATGTATTTATTGTCAAAGACAGACCCCTCCAGGTTGAGATATTATATTAATAAACTTTGCACCACTGTAGAGAGTTCTTCAGGTAGCAGGAGCCGGTTACATGGCCTTACAGATGCTTGGAAAATCCCAGTAGCAGCTACCAGTCCCCGGGATATTTTGTGACAACAATCTATCCCCTCGGGCCAGTCCATCTTTACTGGTCCCATAGACCCACGACTGGGCAGAGAACGACAGGATCCATTCACAGGGCCTCCCATCCATTGTCCCAGTCACCTGGACATAACAGTGCCATTCATCACCAGACATGACCAGTCAATACGCCAGGAGATCATGCCCCATCTCCAACAATGACATTTCCCCTTTCCCAGGAACCAATTACTTAATCCTATCAGGATGGACAATATTTCTGCTTTTAGACTCACTGGACAGCAGTGCCAGAGGCGCTGGGCCCATTCACTGGATACTCATATCGCAATTATTTTAACAATATAACACCTGTGACCTTTGTTTGTCCCTCGCCAGGAACCCGATAATCCACTCGGAATTCTTTTCAGCAGCTTTGTTTTCTGGACTAATCAGCTCCGTCAGCCATTGGAGAGTGGGAATCTGCATTGGGAGCAGGGGATGCTCTTCTATTGGCTGGCGGGTGCCACAGTCCCGCCTCTGCAGGGAATCCTCTCTCAGTTGCTCCTGACATCATCAGAACCCAGCCAATCACGGCAAAGCTGGGTCCAGCTGGGTAGGAGCAGGAATGTAGAGTATGAAAATCTCTGTTTTACAATGTTATGGTATCTCAGCTTCCTTTGGTGGATTACCGCGAGCTGGAATCACTTTCAGCTAACTGAATAAACTACCTCGGTGGCTTCTTCTTCAACTTGGTGGGATGTATGTAGGAACATTGGGTTAGCTTCTTCGTCTTTCCAGGTGCACGGACCTACACGGCAGCCTGTTGCCAATGCTGGTAACCGCTTACCGGAACTCGATATCTGCGCTTCAGATTTCACTATCCATGACTCGAATCTCACTATTCACAGCTGTTTTAAAATGCTCTATTTCAAATACATGTATACAGGTAGTCCCTGAGTTACAAACGTTCAACTTATAAAAGACTGATAATTAAAAATGGGGTAAAACAACAGGAAGTGAGAGAGATATTCTCCATGGAAGGCAAATTCACTCCTGAAAGAGTTATTATCATGGGGGAAAGGTGATCTCCGCTGAAGCTTGCACCACAAACCTTGTTTCCACAACAAGCCACTTTTTTTCAAAATCTAATTCTCACAGGGACAGAAAGTGAGGTGAAATCTTCTGAAGAGAGACACAGATAGAAAAACAAACACCACAGGGGTGTTAACCCCTCCTTAGAATCATAGAGTTGGAGGAGATCACATGGGCCATCTAGTCCAACCCCCTGCCATGCAGGAAAAGAACAATCAAAGTACCCCTATGTGATGCAAAGCTTTTATACACACACACAAAAGCTTGGGCACCCAGCATTGCCCGGGTTATTTGAAAAGGTCCCCCCAAGACTCACCAGTATTCAAAATTGGCCATGTTGGGTCTATGTGCCAAGTTTGGTCCAGATCCATCCTCAGCTGGGTTCAGTAGTCTCTGGATGTGGGTGAACTACAACTCCCAGAATCCAAGGTCAATTCCTCCCAAACTCTGCCTGTATTCAAAGTCAACCATTTTGGGGTCTGTGTGCTAAGTTTGATCCAGATTCGTCGTTGGCTGGGTTCACAGTGTTATCTGGATGTGGGTGAACTACAACTCCCAGAACCTCCCCCCCCCCCAAAGCCTCTCCAGTTTTGTTGGCCATTGGGGTGCTGTGTGCCAAACATGGCCCTGATTGGTCATTGGTGGGGGTCACAGTGATGACATACATTCACTTTTATTATATAGACTAGCTTGGGTACCCGTTGCCTGAGTTATTAGAAGACATTTTTATTGTACAAAATGCATAATGTTGTGGGTAAACTACAACTCACATCATGCCAGGTTAACCCCCTGAAACTCCATCAGTAGTTAAAAGTTTGTCATTTTGGGTAAGTTTGCTCTAGACGCATCATTGGTGGGGTTCGGTGTGATCTCTAGCTGCAGGATGAACTACAGCTCCCACCATGGTGGGTCAGTCCATTCAAATCCCTTCAGTAGGTTCAGTTTGTCATGGGGATTCTGTGTGCCAAGTTTGGCCCAGATCCGTTGTTGGTGGAGGTCACAGTGTCTCTGGATGTATGTGAACAACAAATTCAAATGAAGGTCAGTTCCCCCCAAACTCCTTCAGTATTTTCAGTTGGTCATGGGAATTCTGTGTGCCAAGTTAGGTCCAGGGCCATTATTGGTGTGGTCCAGAATGCTCTTTGATTGCAGGTGAACTATAAATCCCAGTACCTACAACAACTATAAATCAAGAGGAATTCCCCCCCAAACCTCGCCAGTATTTTTCTTAGTTCATGGGGAGTCTGTGTGCCAAATGTGGTCCAGCTCCATGGTCAGTGGGGGTCACAATGCTCTGACTTGAAGCAGGGTGAACTACAACTTCCATCATGTGGAGTCATTCCCCCAAACTCCTCCAGTATGTTTAGTTGCTGATTGGTTCTGCTCTGTGGTGCAGAGTAGGAAAGGGTTAAGGGAGTGGCAGTGGGAGGAATCATGCAGTTTTCACACCAATGGATAGAGTAAGAAACACTGGGATGTCTGTGGTGGAGGAAACACATAAAATCTAGGATGATATTGTCCCTGATTGAAAGCATTCCTTGGGTGGTGGGCAGTATGGCGTTTGGGGAGGACATTGGCAGAGATTGGGCTACATGTTCATGGCGCTCGCTCTAACCTGAAATGTCATTGGAGGAAGGGCTTTTGGGGGCTCCTCAGCACTGTGGGTTAAAGCTGTTTGTGGAAGTGGAAGCTCGTCCGTGGAAGTGGGCACCCCAGCCACATACACATATACATATTTTCACTTTTATTATGGATATATATTTGTCTGAAGTTACACTTTAAAAATGCACCTGTTCTGACTTATATACAAATTCAACTTCAGATCAAACCATAACTTGAAAGAATGAACTGTCTGTGCCCCTGTATATGTGTGTGTGTCCGTGTGTGTATGTGTGTGTGTGCATGAACGTTAGTTGGCCGGTTTGTGTCATAATGATTTGATGGATCTGGACCAAACCTGGCACACATACCCTTCATAAAGGTAAAGGTAAAGGTAAAGGAGGAAGAGCTGAGGAGCCTTCTAATCAAGGTGAAAGAAGAAAGCGCAAAAGCCGGGTTGCAGCTAAACATAAAAAAAAAACCAAGATTATGGCAACAAGAATGATTGGCAAATGGGAAATAGAGGGAGAAAATGTGGAGGCCGTGACAGACTTTGTATTTCTAGGTGCAAAGATTACTGCAGATGCAGACTGTGGCCAGGAAATCAGAAGACGCTTACTTCTTGGGAGGAGAGCAATGTCCAGGAGAGCAATATTTCCTGGAGGATGGACTGGTTGGATCTTCTCGCAGTCCAAGGCACTCTCAGAACTTTCCTCCAACACCACAGCTCAAAAGCATCGATCTTCCTTCGCTCAGCCTTCCCTAAGGTCCAGCTCTCACATCCGTAGGTTACTACAGGGAAGACCATGGCTTTGACTAGGCGGATCTTTGTTGCCAGTCTGATGTCTCTACTCTTTACTATTTTATCGAGACATCAGACTGGCAACAAAGATCCGCCTAGTCAAAGCCATGGTATTCCCTGTAGTAACCTACGGATGTGAGAGCTGGACCTTAGGGAAGGCTGAGCGAAGGAAGATCGATGCTTTTGAGCTGTGGTGTTGGAGGAAAGTGCTGAGAGTGCCTTGGACTGCGAGAAGATCCAACCAGTCCATCCTCCAGGAAATAAAGCCCGACTGCTCACTGGAGGGAAGGATACTAGAGACAAAGCTGAAGTACTTTGGCCACATCATGAGGAGACAGCAAAGCCTAGAGAAGACAATTATGCTGGGGAAAGTGGAAGGCAAAAGGAAGAGGGGCCGACCAAGGGCAAGATAGATGGATGGCATCCTTGAAGTGACTGGACTGACCTTGAAGGAGCTGGGGGTGGTGACGGCCGACAGGGAGCTCTGGCGTGGACTGGTCCATGAGGTCACGAAGAGTCGGAGACGACTGAACGAATGAACAACAACAACAAAGGTTTTCCCCTTACATTAAGTCCAGTCGTGTCCAACTCTGGTGGTTGGTGCTCATCTCCATTTCTAAGCCAAAGAGCCGGTGTTGTCCATAGACACCTCCAAGGTCATGTGGCCAGCATGACTGCATGGAGCACTGTCACCTTCCCGCCGGAACGGCACCTATTGATCTACTCACATTTGCATGTCTTCAAACTGCTAGGTTGGCAGAAGCTGGGGCTGACAGCGGGAGCTCATGCCGCTCCCTGGATTCGAACCTGCGACCTTTCAATCAGCAAGTTCAGCAGCTCAGCGGTTTAACCCACTGCTCCACTGGGCAACCTTCATTACCAATTTAAAATCAATGCGGGTTTCTCGCCTTACAGTAAAGTCTTCCTGAGTGAGCAATGGTACGTTCTCTGTCCTTTCGCAACTATTCGAGCTTGCCTCTCTGTTGGTCTTGTGGGCCTGGCTTCTGGCTTACTCTTCCACCTCCCCATGGAGTCCTGCCTTCTAATTTATTCCTTTGGTCTTTGCTCCTGAGCAGTGTGCCGGCTGTTTCCAGCGTTGACCCTCATCCCTTTGCTCCTCGACCCTGCCTATAGCTTGAACTTCCATTTGCTCTTCAATTACCTCCTGCTTTCCCCTTTGATCTTGTATTCTGATTTGCTCCTCGGCTCCACCTCCTAGCCTGCTCTTCAGTTATGGATGGTTCATCAACCCTGTCTCCAGGTTTACTCTTTGACTTCTGGCTTGCTCTTCAACCCTGCGTATGTTTTGTAATAGTTCCTGGTCTCCGTTCTGAGAAAATGCTTATATTTTCATGAGTTTGGCATCCCGATCTTGTGGGTCTGAGCAGATGCAAATTATGACTGCAAATTATGGGTTCAGTCGTGCATTCCAGGTGGAAACTTGAAGAATGTAGCAGTCAATGGGTGTGCTAATATGAATCAGTCCCCTCAAACCCCTCCAGGAGGTTGAGTTAGTCATGGGGTTCTGTGTGCCAAGTTTGGTCCAGGTGTAGTATCCACTGTTTAGCCATCATGTTAACTTCCAAATTTTACTCTGAATTTAGCAGTGAATTTTAACCCGTATTTCAACTCTGTGTATGTTGTATTTTGATAGTGTTTTATCTCTTTGTTGGAGCCCCCGGTGGCGCAGTGGTTTAAACCCCTGTGCCGGCAGGACTGAAGACTGACAGGTCGCAGGTTCGAATCTGGGGAGAGGCGGATGAGCTCCCTCTATCAGCTCCAGCTCCTCATGCGGGGACATGAGAGAAGCCTCCCACAAGGATGAAAAAAACATCAAATTATCTGGGCATCCCCTGAGCAACGTCCTTGCAGACGGCCAATTCTCTCACACCAGAAGCGACTTACAGTTTCTCAAGTCGCTCCTGACACGACAAAAAAAACAACTCTTTGTTTTAATGATGTACCCTGCCTCAATTCATAAGAAGAGCTGATAAAATAATTCTAATTCTAATACTAACAATAATGTGTATGATGTCCAGTGGTGTCCAAAATGGACATTAATAGCTCCAACTGAGATTGATGGTAAAGTGGACATTGTTGAACTTCTGATGGATTATCTTGAATGAATCCTCTCCATGAGTCCAAGTTACGAAGATATTACCAACATATCATAGTATAGGAGGATTTTCTAGGTTCAGGAGGTAAAGAACTGTTGTTCAAGTTTAAGGATTATCATGCTGTGCATATTCCCATGGTAGTGCAATTCATTTAAAAGTATATATTACTAGCTTAGGGACCTGACATTGCCCAGGTTTTTTGAAAAAGTCATTGTGTTATTTGTACAAAATGCATACGTTGGTAGGTGAACTACAACTCACATCATGCCAGGTTAGCTCCGAGAGATGCCATCAGCACTTAAAGTTTGTTGTGTTGGGCAAGTTTGCTCTAGAAGCATCATCGGTGGGGTTCAGTGTGCTCTCTGGCTGCAGAGTAAACTACAACTCCCACTATGGTGAATCAGTCCCCTCAAACCCCTCCAGTAGGTTGAGTTAATCATGGGGTTCTGTGTGCCAAGTTTGGTCCACCATTGGTTGAGATCAGTTTCTCTGGTTGTGGGTGAACTACAACTCCAAGAAAGGAAGGTCAGTCCCCCTTTCCCCCCTCCCAACCCCTCCAGTAATCTAGTTTCAGCATATCAGGTACATGTGCCAAGTTTGGTCCAGATTCATTGATGTTTCAATTCACAGTGCTCTCAGGATGTAGGTGAACTACATCTCCCCCAAATCAAGGTGAATTTTCCCCAGAGGCCTCCAGTAGTTTTTGCTGGTTATGGGGGCTCTGTGTGCCAAGTTTTGTCCAATTCCATCTTTGGTGGAGTTCAGAGGGCTCATTGATTGCAGGTGGACTATAAATCCTATTATCTACAACTCCAAAATGTCCAGAGCAATTCCTCTCAAACCCACCAGTATTCAAATTTGGGCATATTGGATATGGATGCCAAGTTTGGTCCAGGTCCATCATTAGTAGAGTCCAGAGTGCTCTTAGATGACATGTGAATTATTCATCTCAGTACCTACAACTCCTATAAATCATGGTGAATTCTTCCCAAGCCTCTCTAGTATGTTCAGTTGCTGATCAATTCCTCTGTTTTTTGTGTGCCATAGAAAACAATAATAAAGGGTTCAGGGAGAGGCAGTGGGTGGGGCCATACAAATTCCGCACCAATGGAGAGAGTAAGAAACACTGGGATGTCTGTGGTGAAGGAAATACCTAAAATCTAGAATGAAATTGTCCCTGTATGAAAGCCTTCACTTGGATGGTGTGCAGTATGGGGTTGGTGGAGGACATTGGCAAGGTTCTTGTACATGCTCATGAGGCTCACTATAACCTGCAGTGTCATAGGAGGGAGGGCCTTTGGCATCTCCTGAGTGGTGGGAGTTATAGCTGTTTGTGGGGGCAGGAGCTTGTCTGTGTAAGTGGACACCCAGCCTCACATACACACACATATTTTCACTTTTATTATGCGTATAGATTACCAAAAATAAAGTACTATAGTACTTACATTTTAAGACAGACTCCCCTCCTCACATAGGTTTCTCTAAAAATAGGGTAAATCTTAGAATTGCAAGTGGATCTTATTTAGTTTTGGTTGCAGTGCTGAAATTAGGATGTGTTTTACAGTCAATGACGTCATATCTATATAAATAAAAATGTAATGTTAGTTTGCGGGATTAACATAACTCAAAAACCACTGGATGAATTGTCACCAAATTTGGACACAAGACACCTAACAACCCAATGTATGTCATTTGGGAGTTGTAGTTGCTGGGATTTATAGTTCACCAAAATCAAAGAGCATTCTGAATTCCACCAGTGATGGAATTGAACCAAACTTGGCACACAATTCTCCCATGACCAACAGAAAATACTGGAAAATACCTCACTACCTCTGAGGATGCTTGCCATAGATTCAGGTGAAATGTCAGGAGAGAATGCCTCTAGACCAGGCATGTAGCCGGGGGGGGGGGGGGCTTGAGGGGCTTCAGCCCCCCCCCTCCCCCCGAAATTCTCACGGTGGTTCACGAAAAGGCCTTACTGGTGCATTATTTAAACTGTTATGTTTATTCATATCATGATCTGATCACCATACTCAATATATCCCATATGCATGGGGGTATTGGGTTAATGATACAAAATGTTTGCTAGGGTAGACCCTCTTTCACTCAGACTCAGCCCCCCCTGAAAAAAATCACACACACCCCTCCCCCGAAACGAAATCCTGGCTACGGGCCTGCTCTAGACCATGGCCATATAGCCCGAAAAAACCTACAACAACCCAATACTGGAAGGGTTTGGTGGGCAGTGTCCTTTGGTTTTGGAGTTGTAGTTCACCTACATCCAGAGAGCACTGTGGATTCAAACAATGATGGATCTGGACCAAACTCTACACAAATACTCAATATGCCCAAATGTGATCACTGGTGGAGTTTGGTGAAAACAGAATCTTGACATTTGGGAGTTGTAGTTGCTAGGATTTATAGTTCACCTACAATCACAGAGCATTCTGAACCCCACCAATGATAGAATTGGGCCAAACCTCCCACACAGAACCCCCATGTGGGCCACAGCAACACGTGGCAGGGGACGGCTAGTAGTTGAATAAATGTGATAGTTGTGTGTAAGAACAAAGCAAAACTTGTTGGCTTGCTCTGCTATGGTTCCCATCTGGAATGATGCTCCTGAGAACTTGCAGTCGATCCTTGTGTGGGTCATCAGGATATAGGGATTCCACTATATGGTGTTCCCTAGACCCAATCCATTCTATGGATATCTGTTTCATAGCTGACTCCCAGACGGATGCATACAACCCTATTCTAACAATAACTCAATTTTCTTCCTTTATTCTCCCATCCTCTATCTTGAGTGTTTTCTCCTTCGCCGCCCCGTCCTGCCTCTCCTCCCTTTTCTCTTCTTGTCCTATTTCTCACCTCTCATCAGCGTAATTTTTTTATCTCACCTTAAACACTGCCTTCCCCTATTTACGCTGCTTCCCTTTTTCATGGGGCTTTTCATTCTGAATTCTCTTCATGTGGGAAGCACTTTATCTGTCAGGGAAGCCGGGGGAAGCTATCTCGCCGCCTTATCAGTCTCCTGTTCTCTTTCATTATCTTCGGCGCAGCGCCAGAGCATCAGAAAGGGCATCTTTGTTCTTCCCATCTAATGTAATTTAGAATACAGCAATTCGAGCCTTTTGAGAAAATTATGTACGCAAACATACATCCATTACCACCCCCTCATCCCTTCTCAGTACAAAACACATATGCGTGGATGCCGGCGAGATGCAGACAGACAGCTGAAGGCCTGAAAATACACTGGTAGGAACATTTGAGCAGGAGGGAAAGGCGGGTTGCATTCAGTGACAGGTGGGAGCTGCAAGCAATCTTGACGATAATGCAAGAAATTTGATTATGGAGGGATTGGATTTGAAATGTTCACTCTAGTCGTGTCTAAATCCTCCAGCATGACTCCATGGCCAGTCATAATGTAGGACCTAGAGATTCCTAGAAGGAACACCTCTCTAGGTCAGCTTCCAGTAGAAGTCAGCCATGCTGGAAGACCTAGAAATTCCTAGGCAAGTGTTGATGATGGAATATTTATTATTATTATTATTATTTTAATTATGACATTTAGCTCTCAACCTTTTCTGCCCAAAGGGGACTCAGAGAGGCTTACAAGTTATATGTACATACAAAATGTTATATTATTATATATTACTATATTGTACTATATACTGTAATATTATTAGTAATATTGAATGTAATATAAAATATATAATTATTATATTGTATTATTATTATTATTAATATAATATATTATATTATAATATTATTATCAATATGATATTATCAATATTTCAATGTCCACGCTGATGCAGACTCTTGTTCATTAGCGGCTGTGGACCTAATGTCTACCATGGAGACACTAGGACTCTTGCTTTGTAGTACTGGGCCCACGCATCGGGTGGGACACACGCTAGATTTGATTTTCAGTGGAGGAATTCAAGTGACCCAAGCCTCCACAATAGAGGTTCCATGGTTGGATCACTGCGCCCTGAGAGTCCGGTTGGAGCATGCCTACCCACGCTGCAAGGGCGCCGAGCCAATTTGGGCTTGCCCAAGGAGACTTATGGAACCCAGTAGGTTCCTTAATGCTCTAAGGGATCTGGAGCCTGCCAGCGACTCGATCGATGTGCAGGTGGACACATGGAACATCAGGCTATCCAATGCACTTGACGAGATCACCCCTAGACGCCCTCTCAGACCCCGCCGAAATCGGTCTCCTTGGTTCACCGAGGAACTTCGACTGATGAAGCGGGAAAAGAGACGGCTGGAGGGCGTGTGGCGAGAACTCCGTGACGGAGCATCGAGATCAGCTTATGAGGCATTTAGGGAGTCCTATGAGCATACTATCACCGAGGCAAAGAGAGTATATTATGCTTCCTTGATAGCGTCTGCTAGCTCACACCCGGTAAAATTGTTCAAAATAATTCGATCTCTAACTACGGTTCCTACCGTCCCAAAAAGTGGTGATCAGGCCCCTTCAGCCAAGGTTTTTCAGAGCTACTTTGCAGATAAGATCTCGCTACTTCGCCAGGACCTCCCCGCCACAATTGATACAGTGAGAGAACTTAAGACTCCGTGGCCACTTGCTGGGCACATCCTCGACCAGTTCATCCTGCTGGACGCAGGGGCTGTCGATAGGCTCATAGCTGCAGCTAGACCGACCACTTGCTCCCTCGATCCGTGTCCCTCTTGGTTGGTGAAATCCTGCTTGGAGGGATTACGCGACCCTCTGTTGAAGATTATAAACAGCTCCCTTGAGCAAGGAGTTTTTCCAGAGGGTTTAAAAGAGGCGGTGGTCTCTCCCCTGCTGAAGAAACCAGACTTAGATTCAGTTCTTGTGGGTTTTTTCGGGCTATATGGCCATGTTCTAGAGGCATTTCTCCTGACGTTTCGCCTGCATCTATGGCAAGCATCCTCAGAGGTGAGGTCTGCTGGAACTGGGGGAAAAAAGGGTTTATATATCTTATATACCCTTTTTCCCCCCAGTTCCAGCAGACCTCACCTCTGAGGATGCTTGCCATAGATGCAGGCGAAACGTCAGGAGAAATGCCTCTAGAACATGGCCATATAGCCCGAATAAACCCACAAGAACTGAGTGATTCCAGCCATGAAAGCCTTCGACAATACATTCAGACTTAGATTGTTTGGTCCCCTCCAGTTACCGCCAAGTTTCGAATCTCTCGTTCCTGGGCAAGGTGATTGAGAGGGCAGCAGCGGAGCAGTTGCAGCAATTTCTAGACGATACAGCCGGACTAGATCCCTTCCAGTCCGGCTTCCATGCAGGGCACAGGACAGAGACTGTGCTGGTCTCCATCACGAATCACCTTCGATGCCAGCTTGACCAGGGCGGGTTAGCGCTGCTTGTGTTATTGGATCTCACAGCAGCATTTGACACAGTCGACCACAATCTTTTGACCCGCCGCCTTGCTGTTGCTGGAGTCAGGGGGACAGCTTTACATTGACTGTCCTCCTTTCTTCACAACCGTGGACAGCGAGTGGAGAGGGGAGGCCTGGTCTCTGAGAGGTCCCCTGTATCTTGTGGGGTTCCTCAGGGGGCCATTCTCTCCCCTCTGTTGTTTAACATCTATATACGACCACTTGTTCAGCTGGTTCGAGGTTTTGGGCTTGAGTGTTATCAGTATGCCGATGACACTCAGCTGGTGCTGAAGATGGAAGGCCGACCGGACTCTGTACCCGATTGTTTCCATCAGTGCCTCGAGGCCGTTACTGGATGGCTGCGTGCCAGCAGGTTGAGGGTGAATCCAGCAAAGACGGAGATCCTATGGCTGGGTCGACCGGGCAGTGGGGACATCCAGCTGCCTACCCTGGATGGCGAGGCGCTACGCCCGTCACCATTGGTAAAGAGTCTGGGAGTCCTCTTGGACCCTCTGCTGACAACGGAGGCCCAGGTCCCCGCCGTTAGCAGAACTGCCTTTTTTCATCTGCGGCAGGCTAGACGGTTGGCCTCCTCCTGTCCAGGGACGACCTAGCTACGGTGATCCAGGCCACGGTCATCTCAAGACTGGACTACTGTAAGGCTCTCTACATTGGCCTTCCTCTGTCGGTGATCCGGAAGCTCAAGTTGGTACAAAATGCAGCTGCTCGGCTTCTTGCGGGAATTCCGATGAGATGCCACATAACCCCAATCTTCCTGCAGCTGCATTGGTTACCAATTGAGCACTGGATCACTTTCAAAGTGATGGTACTCACCTTTAAGGCCTTGCATGGTCTGGGGCTGATGTACCTGAGGGACCGCCTCACCCCCTACCAACCCCAGAGATCCCTCCGTTCTGAGGACCAAGATCTATTGGAAGTCCCCAGTGTCAAGACCTTGCGTCTAACAGCAACCAGACGCAGAGCCTTCACAGCAGTGGCACCATCACTCTGGAATACTCTGCCGCCTGAAGTCCGTGCCTTGCGGGACTTACCAGCTTTCCACAGGGCATGTAAGACATACCTGTTTCGACAGGCTTTTAATGTTTGATATTACTGTTTTTAAATTGTTTTAAATTGCTTTTAAATTTTGTTAGATTATAGCCATCCTTGTAAGCCACTCCGAGCCCCAGGGGAGTGGCGGCATATAAGTTTAAATAATAAATAAATAAATAAATAAAAATAATGTGTATACAATATATTATATTATTAGCAGAGCACAATAGTAATATTATAATCACTATATTGTACTATACCACTATACTGTGATATTATTAGTAATATTGCATGTAATATAAAATATATAATTATTGTATTGTTATTAATATTATGTTATATTACATTATAATATTATTAGCACAGCACAATATTAGTATTATATATTACAATATTGTACTATACCATTATACTGTAATATTATTAGTAATATTGCATGTAATATAAAATATATAATTATTATATTGTATTGTTATAATACTATATTGTATTACATTATAATATTATTATCAATATTATATGTGTATACAATATATTATATTATTAGCACAGCACAATATTAGTGTTATATATTACTATATTGTTGCTGGAGAGAGGGGTTCCCAACCGATGACCCAGGAGACATGGTGGAACTCTGTCTTCCTGGCTCCCCTTCTTCACTAGAGACTAGGACCATGGGAGGTTGATTTTGGGTTCAGGTTCTGCATGTTGTAGGATTCCTGCCAGAACATCTCTTTGGAAACTGGGGGCTGCTAATCTGAGAGAGGCTTTCTCATGATTTTACAATTCTATAAGTAGTTAATAGAAAACACTGGAGAAGGAGGAGGAAGAGAGGAGGACAAGGAGGAGGAGAGGAATAAAGAGGAGGAAGATGAAGAAGAGGAGGAGGAGGAAGAAGAGGAGGAAGAGGAGAGGGGAAGAAGAAGGAAGATCAGAAGGAGAGAAGAAGGGGAATGAAGAGGAGGAGAGGAAGAAAAAGAAGAAAAAGAAGGAGTAGGAGGAGAAGGAGATAATAATAATAATAATAATAATAATAATAATAATAATAATAATTTATTTGTCGACCACGCTATCTCCTCCAAGGGACTCAGGGAGGTTTCCAGCATGTATGGCAAACATACAATGCCAAAGGGGGGGGGGGGATTCAAACAAATTACTGTATATACTCGAGTATAAGCCTAGATTTTTAGCCCTTTTTTTAGGCTGAAAAAGTCCCCCTCGGCTTATACTCGAGTCAAGGTTATTTATTATTTTCCTCTGTTATTATTTTTATTACATTTATAATTTTACTCTATTATTATTACATTTATTATTGTACTCTATTATTGTTATTACATTTATTATTTTACTCTATTATTACTGGTATTATTGCATTTCCATTATTTTACTCTATTAACATTATTATTATTATTATTATTATTACATTTATTATTTTACTCTATTATTATTGGAAGGATACGTAAGCATATTTACATTGAAGAAGATTAGAATAATGGTTTAATCAGAGTTGGGCAGTCTTATCTTAAATTACAGTTTTATGTAAATATTTAATCTACTGATGACTCAATTAATGTAATTGTATTGGTATCTATTTTTATTTTGAAATTTACCAGTAGATGCTGCATTTCCCATCCTCGGCTTATACTCAAGTCAATACGTTTTCCCAGTTTTTTGTGATAAAATTAGGTGCCTCGGCTTATATTCGGGTCGCCTTATCCTCAAGTATATACGGTACATCAGGACATATCATATTGAACAATATAAAAACAACCTAAATTTAACTTAAAGTAACCGACAGTAAGAACTTAAATAACCCATACGGATATGACAGTTAATATAAATTTAACACTAAATAAAAACAACTAAGAACAAAAGCTAAAACCTTATAAAAAGATGACAAGATGTGCAACAGCCAACAAGCTTGAGTTAGTTCCAGGCTAAATAAGATATAACATATCTAGGTGAGAGTATGTCAGGTATGTTAGTTTTCCTCCTGTCCATACGCCAAAGTGCATAGGTGGGTTTTTAGCAATTTTTTTGAAAGCGAGGATAGAAGGATCACTTTTTAATTCTTTTGGGAGGGAGTTCCAAAGGTGGGGAGTGATCATGGAGAAGGTCCCCTCTCTCGTTCCCACCAGCTGAGCTTGGTGGGACTGAGAGCAGGGCTTCCTCCATGGATCAGAAGGCTCTGGCTCATTTGTATACAGAGATGTGGTTCTGCAAATAGTTTGGACCTGAACCATTTATAGGTAACGACCAGCACTTTGTATTTAGCCCAGAAACAGATCTGCAGCCAGTGGAGCTGCCGCAACATGGGAGTTGTCCTCTCATGATACAGTGCTCCAGTCAGTAACCGGGCCGCCCATCTCTGAACTAATTGCAGCTTCCAAACTGTCTTCAAAGATAACCCTATGTAGAGAGCATTGCAGTAGTCCAAACAGGAAGTAAACAAAGCATGGACTACCATGGCCATATCTGGTGTCTCAAGATATGGGCACAGCTGGCGCACTAGTTTAAGTTGTGCGAAGGCGCTCCTGGTCACTACCAACACCTGGGTTCCAGGGTCAGCGATGAGTCCAGGATCACACCCAGACTGCAAACCTGCATCTTCACGGGACGTGTGACCCCCATCTCACAATTTCAATTTCATCCAAGAAGCTTTGCAATTGCGAGGAGGGAGAGAAGATGATTAAGGAGAGAAGGAAGAGGAGGAGGAGGAAAAGGAGGAGAAAGGAGAAGAGAAAGATGAAGAAAAAGAAGAGGAAGAAGAGGAGAGGAAAAGGGTGTTCTGTTGGCACTCGCCAGTTGAGTTTACAATTTCAATGAATGGGATATACACTCAAAAACCAGCTTTACCCTTATCCTACCACCTCTCTATGAATATGTGAAATGAGATAGCAGCACAAACTTGTTAGGTATGCGTAAACACCCAAGAGGAGATCAGGTTCCTCTCCTGCCTGGCAGCCCTTCCCGTTTAGTCCAGCCTTGCTCCCATCGAGATCCTTTGGAGTTGCCTCAGGGCACCCTGCTCAGGAGGCGGAGGGGGCAGCAGATGGTTCAAAGCAAGTGCTGGCAACAGGCATCTTTTTCATCCATGAATGTCACCCTGCTCAGCATGAAATGTCGCTCCACGCCAGATGCCTGCCAGATTCTCCCAGATGTTTCGTTCCGGCTACATCTGTGCAGATAGCGCCTGAGAGTAATGGGTTTCAGCTTTATCTTCCTTTCCTGGAGGTGTACCATTGGACGTCTTGAGCCCTATCATTCACAGTTTGTGGCTTCTATTTCTGTGGGCTCTGTGATACCTGCCTCCTATGAATGTGCCTGGAACACAGAGGAACACTTCAAATTACAGGAAAAGATATTACGCTTCAACATTAGGAACTGATGGCAGTGAATCAACTTTGGGTTTTAGTCTGAACTTTAAGTCACAGGATCATACAATTGGAAAAGACTCCCAGGACCATCCAGTAGAGTTGTGCGCGGAATTTGTTTTTCCCGTTTCCTTCGTTTCTTTCAGTACTTTGGGAGCACGTAACGGGAACCTCCTCCCCCCTCCCAGTACGAAAATCAACTCAACATGAAAGCAAGCAAGAGCCAATCCTGGCTCCAAGCCTGCTTTTCGGCATCACAGTTTAATCTTTTTAATTACTCTCCCAGCAAACAAAAAGTAAACCCTCATTTCCTGAAAACGATTGCTCTTCCTTACCTGGAAGTGGGAAGCCTCCTTAAAATGCCTTGGAATGGAAAGAGTGTGTGGCTGAGTGGTGTGGTGTAGCCCAGGAGAAAAAACGTGTCCGCCTGCAGCCAAGCGCCTCCCAGAACCTGACTCCTTGCCTTGGAAAGAGAGTGTGAGTGTGGCGTGCAGGCCCAGAAAGCATGTACCCGCCAGTGCCTGCAACCAAGTATCACCTCTAGAGTAAGAAAGTATTAATCTAGAGGTGCTTGGCTGCAGGTACTATCAGGCGCACGTGCTTTCTGGGCCTGCATGTCACATACGCACTCTCCTGCAGCTGAGCACCTCCTCTAGAGTAAGAAGCAGAACTTGCCTTCTTGTCTTGGAAAGAGAGTGCGTGCTTGGCATGCATGCCCAGAAATCACGCATGCTAGTGTCTGCAGCCAAGTGCCTCCTCTAGAGTAGAAAGAAACAGCAAGTAAGAAGAAGCCTCCTCAAAGCGCATGGGAAGGGTTGCCTGGGAAGCCCCCCCCCCCCCCATAATGGGCCAATAGAAAACAGATCTTTCAACACCGCAGAGCTAAAACAGATATCCGCCCTCCCTATTTCGGGAAGCTCCCAAAAAACGGATTGGAGCCCCCACTGAAAGTCAAGACACAAAATGGGTCAAGGTTTACTCCAAATGCACAACCCTACCATCCAGTTCAAACGCTGCTACTGCAGTTCAATGCAGTTACAATGCATTATATGAGTCTATACTGACCATATAATATGGTTGCAAACTGCACTATATGGCAGTGTAGATGAGACCCATGTTGTTCCCTGTAACACTTTCTCGTTCCCATGTTTTCCTTGCGTCAACCCCTCTTTCAATAACGTATTTCAGTTAGCCTTCTCCAACAGCACTGAAGGGAAGAAGATGTCTTTTTTAAAGCTCCTGGAATTAAAGATGTTTCAATAGATTTCAAGGTAAATTGCCCATGAAGAGGCCATGGGGAAAACTCTTACCTGACGGGGAACGATGGAGGAAGAGGGGAAAATAGCCATGATCTATCAATGGGGAAAGAAGGGAAGCCGGGGGTGAGTAATAATAATAATAGGATATATAAATAAAGAATCAGGCTTCCCTTCTGATTATTCCACCTCTTTTGAAAGAGACACAATAGACAGGGGGTGGGTTTGCCAATGACAGACAATAGAATGGGAGATAATATATTTAAAACCCATATCAGCTGTTAACAGACCATAAAAACGCTGGTACATTAATCTAGGTCTGTCTGTCATCGAGGCACCGAGCAGCTTTTGTTGTTTTATAGTTTCATTCCTCCAGGCTCGGCCTGACACTTTTGCAAATACATCTCAATTTATTGGGAGGAGAAGAACAAATAGAAGAATCGAGCCTGGCGCTTTTGCTCACCTTGGAAAGGCAGGGGAGGCTTCTTCTGCAGCTGAGCATCCCAGGTTGGGGTCTACACTATTAAGGCATGTTTGCAAGGGGGCATTTGCTGTAGTTCCATGAACATGAATACAAACCATAGCAGTTGAAGACCCATAACTCTAGGCAGGATGTAGGATGCCATCCATTATGCTTAAAATGAGAAAGCGAGTGTGTGAAGTGGTTCAAATGTTACGCTGGGACTCTTGTAGGTCAGAGTTAGAAGCCCCACTCAACCCATGTTATCAGAAAGTGGCTTCAGGTTTTCATCTCAGCTGTCAATGAGCTCCCCAAGGTGCTGAATTATGTTCCTAAATCGCATCAGCACTTTGAAGCCAGCTAAAACAGAAACAGATTCACAGCCCCACTGACACAGAAGCTGCCAGTCATCACTGGGTTAGATATAGAGCAGAGGTTCTCAACCTGTGGGTCACGACCACTTTGGAGTTCGAACAACCCTTTCACAGGGGTCGCCAAAGAACATCAGAAAACACAAATTCCTGAAGGTCTTAGGAACTGAAACACCACTAACTTTTTTCCGCCCCCTTTGCTTCCCATAGGCCTCCTCTTCTTCACTGGAGGGTGGTAGTGATGTCCCCTCCACCATTTTAGGAGGAAGAGGGGGTGACATTTGCTTTGGAGCCAAGAGGGAAGAGAAAGAAGGAGGAGGGGGAGGGGGAGGAGGAGAGGAGAGCAGGTCTTAGAAAGGGGTGGAATGTATTTCCATAACAATGAAAATACATTCTGCATATCAGATATTTGCAGATATTTATTCTGGAGCTGCATGGTCTTTTGCAGTGAGGACATACATTTCCAGATGGAAGGTGGTCCTGACAAGGGTTTGCTTGAAGCGCCTTCCTCTCAGTATGTTTCTCACTTTCACCCTCTATTTGTGCCACAGCACCATTGGTCACAGCTGACCTCCAGTCAGATTCTCGAGGGCCAGGGATTCTCAGTTCTCTCTTGGTGTTTATGCCACATTTTAAGGTTAGCTTTAAGCCCCTCTTTAAATTTCTTTCACTATCCACCGACATTCCATTTTCCATTCTTGAGCTGAGAGTAAAGCAACTGCTGTGGAAGATGGTGATGAGGCATTCGGACAAGGGGGCATTTGGTCCAACAAAGTGGATGACGGAGGATCATGGCTTCGATGCTAGTGGTCTTTGCTTATTCTTCCAGATGCTGATGTTTATCTGCCCATCTTCTTCTCAAGAGATTTGCAGGATTTTTCAAAAGCAACACTGATGGAATCATACCAGAAGTTGAGAGTGATGTTTGAAGACGGTCCATGTTTTGCAGGCAAATAACAGAGTTGGGAGGACAATAGCGTTATAAACAAGCATCTTGGTCTCCCTATGAATGTCCCAATCCTCGAAGACACTCTGCTTCATTCAGGAAAATGCTACACTTGCATAGCTCAGATGGCTTTGTATTTTGGCATCAATGTTGGCTTTTGTGGAGAGATGGCAGCCCAGCTAGTGGAAAGGGTTGGTGTTTTCTAGCGTTACACCATGAAACTTTGTTTCTGGCCTTGCAGAGGGATTGGTTGGTGCCTTTTGCTGGGAGAGGAGCACTTTGGTTTCTTCATCGTACTCTCTGTGAAATTGCATATATGGTATTTTCTGCCCTTGTGCAGTCAGAGACAGAATCTGATGTTCAGTGAGAGGCCAAGCTTTCCATAGGTGTTTGCAAAGAAAATGTTTGAAGTGGCTTGTAGGTCTTCCTCTGAATGAGCACAGACTACGTTATCTGGGTTGTTGTAGGTTTTTTCAGGCTATATGGCTATGTTCTAGAGGCATTCTCTCCTGACGTTTCACCTGCATCCATGGCAAGCATCCATAGATTTAAACTTAAGTTTAAAGTTAGGTTGTTGGTTCTCAACCTTTATAATACCGGGACCCCTAAATATGGTTCTTCATGTTGTGGTGACCCCCAACCATAAAATTATTTTCGGTACTCCTGTAATTTTGCTACTTGCGCGGAGGACCCCTCACCTGCCCTGCGCCCTCGCTGGATGGTGAGAGATCGAGGCGGGCTTTGCCCGAAGCCAGGCCTCATGTGAAGGAGCCCTCGCCTGGCCTGCGCCCTTGGGGCAGGGCCAATGGAGGCGGCCTTGTAACCCCTCCAAAATGGCCAGGCGACCCCTCTGGGGGTCGCGACCCCCAGGTTGAACCGCTGCTTTAGAACATGGCCATATAGCCCGAAAAAACCTACAACAACCCAGTGATTCTGGCCATGAAAGCCTTCGACGACTACATTATTGTCAGCATGTCCTGTCTTTAGCATTTCCACCAGGGCTTGTGGTTGGTTAGATTGCCAAACTCAGGGTCTTTCATGAGACAGAAATCCATCATAATCTCAAAATAGATACTCTATGAATTAGAGGCTTGGACTGAATGGCCTTTGGAGTCTCTTCCAACTCTCACATTCTCCAAAGATCTCACATGACTGAATACCAGGGACTAGGTTGCTCTGGGATCCATGTCCTGCTTGTTGTGGCCACTTTGGGAACAAAATGCTAATCAGTATAGAGTTTTCACATGATTTGCCATGGCCTTTGCTATGAAAGTCTATCATTATCTCAGAATCTATACACCATGCACAAGAGCACCTTATCTGAGATTATGAAATGCCTAGGATCATGAGATGATGAGGTTGCACTCACATCTTGCTGTTGTGCTTCTCATTGCTCCCTTTACTACTCACTGTGTTGTGCTTCTCATTGCTCCCTTTACTACTCACTGTGGGAAAAGGCCTTTGGTTTGATCAAAGAGGCTTCTCTGCATGTTCTTAAACAAAAAAAGGTAGCTTAGCCATTTTGTAGGCTCCTCCAGATGGGCAGGACTTCCATTCCAACCATTCTTGGCCAGAACCGCTGCTTGGGGGGTTATGAGAATGTGGTCCATCTTTGAAGAGCAAACCCATTGCTTCCAGGAGCAGAAATATTTTGTTTCTACTAGGATCCAAATCTGCATGTCCTAAGCTGTGTTAAATTGAAGCCACCCCAGAATATAATACAACATGTTGTGCTATTTTAGCTGAGGAATTCTATTTTGTGGATCTAAAACCTCAATAAAATCTGAGAGCCTAAACCGTGGTGTTCTTAATTTACGGGTAAATCCAGCCCAACCTTTCCCTCTTGAACTCCAGCAGCATTTGGCCTCCATTATTTTACTCGCTCTTTCTCTCTGTGGACCTCCTTTGCTTCCTTCTTCAAACCTTCGAGCCTCTGGCCAAATCCTCTCGTTCTACTCGAAGGCGACGTCTGCTCTCAAATAGCCCACACTCCAGTTTGGGGGAAGATAGTACCAGCAGAGATGAAGGATGCAAAGTTCAGAAGTGGGTCGAGGAATCCTCAAAGCAGAACGCTGCTGTATCGACCACAAGAGCGCTCAAGGCACCATCTAGGAATCATCTTACGCGTCTTCATGCTTGACTCTTTTGTCATTATTAGGGGGAATTGCAGAAGCAACTGCTCTCTTGTGTTGTTGCTGTATGCCCTTAAGTCAACTCCAGCTTAGAGTGACACTGTAGGGCACAGGGCAATGGATTCAAATTGTAGGAGAAGAGATTCTACTTTCAAGCATGAAATATGCTGCCTCGAAGTCTGGTGAAGTCTCCTTCTCTGGAGGTTTAAGCAGAGGCTGGATGGCCATCTGTCAAGAGAGCTTGGATTGGGTGTTCCCACCTGGCCAAATAGATGGACTGGATGGCCTTTTAGAGTATCTTGCAACTCAATGATTCAGTGATTCTAAAGGTCTGGCTGCCAAGTCTTATGCGGAATTACTAATTTATTTATCTATTTACAGTATTTATATTCTGTTCTTCTCACCCCAAAGGGGACTCTGAGCAGACCACAGAACACATATACAGCAAACATTTAATGCCATTATACACTGACAAGACAGACAACTGTTCATAGATAAATGTATACATAGGCTTTCCCATTTTCGGCATCTTGGAGGCTGTATTCAGTTCCAGCCACAGGGGGTGCTGTCGCTTCATCTTCCCAGCCGAAGACCTTCATTTGTAAACTTCCTCCTTGATCGAATCACCGGCATTTTTCTGGCATTTCCTTATGGGTGCCTTACATACCTCCCCGCTTTAAAGCGGTACCTATTTATCTACTCACAATCCTGTTTTCAAAACTGCTGGGTAGTCAGAAGCTGGGCTAAAGGCCAGGAGCTCACTCTGACCCAGGCTTCGAACTCTCAGCCTTTCAATTGGCAAGATTCACTGCAGCTGGCGGTTACCTGCTGTGCTAAAGCCCAGCCCTAAGGGAGCTGGGTATGTTTAGTTTGAAGAAGAGAAGATAGAGAAGTGACACAATGAGTGTATTTTAATATCTGAAGAGATGTCATGTAAAACATAAAACGAGCTTGGTCTCTAATGTTCCAAAGTCTGGAAACTAAGAAGAACTTCTTTATTAGAAGGGATAGGAGTCCCTGGTGGTGCAGTTGGTTAAACCCTTGTGCTGGCAGGACTGAAGACCGACAGGTCAGTGGTCTGAATCCGGGGAGAATGCAGATGAGCTCCCTCTGTCAGCTACAGCTCCCCATGCAGGGACATGAGAGAAGCATCCCACAGGATGGTAAAACATCTGGGCATCCCCTGGGCAACATCCTTGCAGACAACCAATTCTCTCACACCAGAAGTGACTTGCAGTTTCTCAAAAAAAATTTAGAAGAGATGGTTGATGGTGCAAGAAAATACCTCAGAGGTCTTTGAATGTGTGTCTTTCAAGAGTGTTCAGTCTCCTGCAGGACAAGGAGTTAGACTAGATGACCTTAGAATCCCTTCCTGCTTAGGTTCTACCTTTCCTTTCCAATAATCTTTTTCTCTGAACACTTGCCGCCTGCAGGCATTTGACAGTTGCGAGGCTGAACAGCTTTTCAAATACCTTACATCTTTGCATGGCTATGATTGTTGCATATGAAGGAAAGGGCCATGAATACATCAGAGATGCATCACGCACAGCAGGCATGGATTTACACAAGCCTCTCTTTCTGCCGCTAACCAGCTCGCAGCTGAGAGTTGTGGGTTTTGCCACTGTTGTGTCGCCTTAGCTGTCTTTCATCTAGAAACCGCAATCCCATTATCTAATGAAAGCGATCTTCAGCTTGGACACTGTCTGCAGTTGTGCCATTTTGACATCTGCGTGATCCCCACCTCCCCGTCTTCTCTGTCCATCCATATTTTTCAGAGGCGTTTTCAAAGGCTAAAATCTCAGCAATTTAGCCCCATCACGATGGCCATGGCTATCATCTTTGAAGCGAGACGCTCTTTTGTTTTAGCAACTAACCTAGTAGCAAGTGCCACCGGGAAACAATGATTTCCAGAATTATAGAGTATGTTTATGTGCATTCCTGGTTCATCCAGATTTTAATAGTATTTTTCTCTTTTTAGAGACATTCAAAAATATTTAAGAATGACAAGCGCATTTGTTTTTGGGAGATGGTGTGTGCTTTATGATGGTGACAGGGCCGTCATTAAAATGGTAAGGACAGTCAATTATACTTTCAGCAAAGGGGCGATGGGGGGAGATTATGTGTTTCATGAAGGGCAGGTCTGACGGGTTGATTATACCCAGTGGTTTCTCTAAGGACATAAAAAGCTGCTTTTGTTGGATCAGACCAAAGGTCTTTTCAATCAAAACGCCTGTCTGGTACAGGGACCAATCAAGGCTCAACAGCAGGGGTGGCAAGTCTGCTCTGGGTTTTAGTCCAAACTTTAAGGCCAGCCACAGCGTATTTTGAGGAGGTGACATAAAATTTTGGTTCCTTCTTTTAAATAAGTGGTCCCCAACCTGCAGTCCATGGATCACCAGTGGTCCACAAGAACAAAATACAGTAGAGTCTTGCTTATCCGACATAAACGGGCCGGCAGAATATCGGATAAATGAAAATGTTGGATAATACAGAGGCTCCTACTGTTACTCATCCAACGCGGCACTAGACATCTAGAATACTAACAACAGGGACTCAGAGGGTTAAAGCAAGGCAACGCCTCAGGGCTAGAACGACCCAGCAGGATGCGGAAGAGAAACATAGAAATCACAGAGGGAAGGAGGGAGGATGCTTCCACTTTGGTCTTGCCTCTTTTCCCCTTTTCCTACTGCCTCCTCCTCCTCAGGAAATAAAGCCTGAGTGCTCACTGGAGGGAAGGATACTACAGACAAAGCTGAAGTACCTTGGCCACATCATGAGGAGACAGGAAAACCTAGAGAAGACAATTATGCTGGGGAAAGTAGAAGGAAAAAGGAAGAGGGGCCGACCAAGGGCAAGATGGATGGATGGCATCCTTGAAGTGACTGGACTGACCTTGAAGGAGCTGGGGGTGGTGACGGCCGACAGGGAGCTCTGGCGTGGGCTGGTCCATGAGGTCACGAAGAGTCGGAGACGACTGAACGAATGAACAACAACAACAACAACCTCCTCCTTCTTGTCTTGCCTTTTTTACTTATTTGGAATGGAAAGAGAGTTAGGGAGCACTCCTTTAATTGAAGGGGAAATCGATAAGAGTGTTGAAAAAGACAGAATGTCGGATAAGCGAAGGTCAGATAAGTGGGACTCTACTGTATGGTCCGTGGCCTTACAATTACTACACCATTGCCTCAAAAGCACATGGCAATGAGAGTGACTGGTCTCGCGAAACCCTCTTATAGTGCTGAGGCAATGGGAATGTTGGGAGGGGAAAGGCTGACTATCCACAAAAGATTGCTACTACCACATCAGCCGTAGATTATTAAATATGGTTTTCTGCAGGGAAGCAGATGGCAACTACTGGATGGAATATGTTCTGTATCCAAAACTAGAGCTGATGTGGTCTATCCAATTCTGAATCGGCACCCCAAATAACCAAACCCAATCTAACATTGACCAAAAAGTGATCCATAACCCTTTTGGTACTAGTGTTGGAGAGTGGTCCCTGGTCAAGTAGACCCTGGTCAAAAAGAAAAAAAAGGTTGGGAACCACTGTTTTAAAGTGTGCCAGGACCTAGAATCCATTCGCCATTCCATTGATGCGGCAGACATTGCAGCATGATCCTGGTGTGCTTCCAGCATCGTTCGTGTTCAGCAAACCTTCCCTGAAAAGCAAGAAAAGCAATCCCAGGAATCTTCTCACCAGATGGAACTCCAAATTGGACATTTTAATGGAATGTTTGGAACCCAGCAAGGCCACGGATGTCACGGCTGTGTGCATAACGAAGCACGAGTGCCTGGTTTCTTTGCAGACCGAAAAGTGAGCAACCACGCCATAATGGGTGCTTGCTTGTTTCTTATTTCATACTGAGAATTGCGTGAGAGCCTCCATAGGAAAAAAAAAAAAGGCAAGCGCTTTGCTTTGAAGTGCCTCCTCTCCATCCCAGAGCGGTGGTGATGTGGCTGACGCTTTCCCACCTGAAACGGTTCCGGCATATTCATCATTCCAGGTGCTAACACGCCAATGCTTTTTCAAAGGCCTCTTTATGTCCCTTTGTCACTGTCCCTGTCAAAGAGGGTTGGCTTTTTTTTTCTTTTCTCTTTTTTTTTGCTCGGGTCCCGGCGGAAAATGGCAGGGGACCATTTAAAAGATGTCAGCTACACACACCTTTAATTAAAGCCTAAATTGTCTGCCGGGACAGGGCTGATAGTATCTGGGGTCTGGAGAGGACAGAACACCTGGGAAATCCTCAATGTATTACAGTGGAAGACAAATGGAAGGCCATTCAAGCGCAAGTGGGGAAAGTGCAGGCTACGAGGCCCACAGAGAAATCCCATGGCTCCCAGGCAGGGGCAGCTCAACCCATTACGCAAAGTAAGCATTTGCAGTATAGTTGATTTTGCCCAGGGGCGCTCTTGAGGCGCTCTTGGGGGAAAATAGACCTTGACATATGCGAGTTGTAGTCACTAAGATGTATAGTTCACCTAAAATCAAAGAGCATTCTGAACTCCACCAATGATGGAATTGAACCAAATATGGCACACAGAACTCCCAGGGCGAACAGAAAATATATATCAGTGATTGGTTGGGGAAGGGGGGGGGGGCACCAAAATACTGATTGCTTACTGTTGAAAATTACCTAGGGCCGCCTCTGCTCCCAGGCCTCAAAAATGGTAGGAAATGCCTCTTGGGGATGTAGGATTTTTTTTATAAGCAAACAGTTTATTGTAAAAACACATAAAAAGTATAGGGAAAAGCCAGGAATAAAGAAAGAAGATGTATAATCCAAAAAGGTTTAGCAATACATGATAATCCAACAGGAATCAAAATGTCTCATACAGTTTCAAAGGTAACACAGTCCAGGAATGGCCCAAATAGCCCAAAGTCCACAAGCAAAAGGTATACTTAGTAAAACTTGAGCAGGAACCCCAAAGCAGGAACTTCCAGAATACTAGAATCCAAAACCATGGCTTGACTTGAAACAAGATCCAGAGAACTCAGGCCTAGCTTCTCACTTGAACGCTCCGTTGCCTGGACTAACACTTTGGTAAACAACTTGTTATTTAATAGATACCTATGAAAGCATTTAGTTTCCCATGAATTTTCTCCCCAACTTTCTGGTGATGCCTATTTTCTGCTCTGCTCTGTAAACAAAGACGTTTGTTGATCTCCGTAGCTCCAAGTGTTTTTCTCTGGAAGCCTTCTGTATCACTTAGCTCTTTGTCTGACTCCTTATCTAATGTTGCAGTTTCTGGATCCTCTGACTGACCTTGAAGCCCTGCACTTTCCTTTTTTTAAAATATTTTTTTATTAAAGGTTTTTGGTTAATAGTACATCGACATGTAGGAAAAAATATGAATGCATTGTCGGGGTTTGCATTTTTATTTGTGGCTCTTTCTTTCTTTCCTTCTTCTCTTGCTTTCTCTCATACGCCTTCCCCCAGTCTTTCTTTTCCTTCCTTTTCCCTTCATTCCTTTGTCTTCCCTTCACCTTTCTTTCTTCCTTACCTTCCTTCGTCCCATCTTTCTTCCCTTCCTTTATCTTTCTTTCCCTTCCTTTCCTTATACATTCCCCCTTTCCTTTTTCTTCCTTCATTGGGCCTTTTCTTGGAAGTCACAGCCTTTCTGCCACAGAGCAAGGCACAGGTGTTGTCGAAGACAGATCCCCTCTGGTCAAAAAATTATATTAATATATTTGGCACTGCAGTGGAGAGTTCCTCAGGCAGCAGGAGCCGGAGTTACATGAATTGGCCTTACAGACGTATGGAGGAACCCAGCAGCTGGCATCAGTTTTAACTTTTAAATCCGAAACTACCTTGGTGGCTTCTTCTTCAACTTGGTGAGATTTATTTGGGAACATTGCATTTTAGCTTCTTTGTATCGCCAGGCACACAGACCCACAGAGCAGCCTGTCACCAGTTCCAGTCATCCATGCTTAAGGTTTCGCTATCCACGGCCGTTTTAAATTGCTCTATTTTAATTGACGACCCAGATGGGACTCTTTGGTGGTCCCTAAACCAAATAGCCACCTGGTCCTAGAGCTCTGCGATTGGCCCGTCTCAACAGATTCGGCCAGAGCGCTAACCGGGCTCTATTATTTCTCCATTTCAATGGCACACACTCTTTCCAAAACATAAATCTTCATGATATTGCTTACTTCCATATAAGGTGGATGTCCCCAATGTGGATTTTAGGCCTGTGCACCTCATGGTGCAGCCATTTTGTCTATCTGTAGCTAATCCTTTCTCTCTATACACTGCTCTCTTGTAGCTGCACCGGAGCACTGCACTCAGACATATCTAGAGTCCAACAGCTAATCCTTGTATCTCTATACTGTCCTCTTGTGGCTGCATCTGAGCACTGCATACATACCTAGAATCCAGTAGCTAATAATTTCTATCTCCATACTGCCCTCTTGTGATTGCACCTGAGCTCTGCATACATTCATATCTAGAGGCCAGTAGCTAATCCTTTCTATCTCTATATACTGCCATTGTGGCTGCATCTGAGCACTGCATACAGACATATGTAGAAGCTAGTAGCTAATCATTTCTATCTCTATATACTGTCATTTGGGGCTGCATCTGAGCACTGCATACAGACATATGTAGAAGCTAGTAGCTAATCCTTTCTATCTCTATATACTGCCATTTGTGGCTGCATCTGAGCACTGCATACAGGCATATGTAGAAGCTAGTAGCTAATCCTTTCTATCTCTATATACTGCCATTTTGGCTGCATCTGAGCATTGCATACAAGCATATGTAGAAGCTAGTAGCTAATCCTTTCTATCTCTATATACTGCCATTTGTGGCTGCATCTGAGCACTGCATACAGGCATATGTAGAAGCTAGTAGCTAATCCTTTCTATCTCTATATAGTGCCATTTGTGGCTGCATCCGAGCACTGCATACAGGCATATGTAGAAGCTAGTAGCTAATCCTTTCTATCTCTATATACTGTCATTTGTGGCTGCATCTGAGCACTGCATACAGGCATATGTAGAAGCTAGTACCTAATCCTTTCTATCTCTATATACTGCCATTTGTGGCTGCATCTGAGCACTGCATACAGGCATATGTAGAAGCTAGTAGCTAATCCTTTCTATCTCTATATACTGCCATTTGTGGCTGCATCCGAGCACTGCATACAGGCATATGTAGAAGCTAGTAGCTAATCCTTTCTATCTCTATATACTGTCATTTGTGGCTGCATCTGAGCACTGCATACAGGCATATGTAGAAGCTAGTACCTAATCCTTTCTATCTCTATATACTGCCATTTGTGGCTGCATCTGAGCACTGCATACAGGCATATGTAGAAGCTAGTAGCTAATCCTTTCTATCTCTATATACTGTCATTTGTGGCTGCATCTGAGCACTGCATACAGGCATATGTAGAAGCTAGTACCTAATCCTTTCTATCTCTATATACTGCCATTTGTGGCTGCATCTGAGCACTGCATACAGGCATATGTAGAAGCTAGTACCTAATCCTTTCTATCTCTATATACTGTCATTTGTGGCTGCATCTGAGCACTGCATACAGGCATATGTAGAAGCTAGTAGCTAATCCTTTCTGTCTCTATATACAGCCATTTGTAGTTGCACCTGAGCACTGCATAAAGACATCTGCAGAGGTTGGTAGCTAATCCTTTCTATCTACATACTGCCATTTTTTACCTTTAGGATGGATTTTACAGTTGAAATCCCAACAATATTTTAAGTTTAGTAATGAAGAATACCTGGACCAAGTATCAAGCTGTGTGGGAGCCTTTGTGTTATCAAAGTAATGAACAAATAATGAATTTGGCAGTACCATATCGTCATGCTTGCAATCTAAATATAAGATACAGTTCTTCGTTATTTCAAGGGGGAACCTACCATTTGATGGCTTATCAGTGCATATCTTCCCCCCGAAAAGGCTTTCTTTACCCTATAGCCTGTAACCGAGGGCATGCAGGGCTTTTTGTTGGCATTAATGAATCTGTTTCAGATGCAGCCAGCACTTGAATATTTGTGGTTCCAGTCATGGGAAATGGCTGTGATAACATTAATGATTTGCATAGTAATTGTTTCTTCTTCTAACGATTAGTGGAGAGGAGCGAGGAGGAGTGGGGATGCTCCCAAGAAATTTGTCAGGTGAATGAATGCGGAGCTGAATTTTAATACCAGGGTTGGGAAGTTGTTATGACAAAGGGGTTAGCGTCTGCTCTGTAGCATGAAGGCAGTTTGACACCACTTTCATTGCCATGGCTCAATAATATAGAATCCTGGGAGTTGTCATTTGACAGAGAAGGCCTTGTAAACCTTTTAAAACTCCCACGATTCTATATTATTGAGCCACTGGCAGTTAAAGTGGTGTTAAACTGCATTAATCCTAGAGTGTAGATGCCCCCTTAGTGTCTTCTGGTCTCAAATTAGTTACCATTATAGTTCTACTTTGCCTTTCGGCTTAAAAGGACAAAGGTAGACTTTCATTAGATGTTGTTCCTTCCTGAGGGCCACAAATCTTGTCAGAAAGTTTATTGAATCTCTGTTAAGAGAGAAAATGATGATGATAATGATGATGATGATTATGATTATGATCTATAGGTAAGGTAAAGGTTTTCCCTTGACATTAAGTCCAGTTGTGTCCGATTCTGGGGGTTGGTGCACATCTCCATTTCTAAGCCGAAGAGCTGGCATTGTCCATAGACACTTCCAAGGTCATGTGGCCGGCGGGACGGCATGGAGCACTGTTACCTTCCCGCCAGAGCGACACCTATTGATCCACTCACATTTGCATATTTTCGAACTACTAGTTTGGCAGAAGCTGGGGCTAACAGTGGGAGCTCACGCTGCTCCCCGGATTCGAACCTGCGACCTTTAAGTCAGCAAGTTCAGCAGCTCAGCAGTTTAACCCAGTGCACCATCAGGGGCTCCACACAATAATGCATATATATGTATAATAATCTATACACATAATAAAAGTGAAAATATGTATATGTGTGTGTGTGGCTGGGTGCCAACTTACACAGACAAGCTACTGCCTCCACAAACAACTATAACTCCCACCACTCAGGAGATGCCAAAGGCTCTCCCTCCAATGACATTGCAAGTTATTGTGAGCGCCATTAACATGTCCAAGAGCCCAACCAGTGTCCTCCACAAACACCACACTGCCCACCACCCAGGTGAAACCTTTCATACAGGGACAATTTCATCCTAGATTTTAGATGTTTCCTTCACCATAGATATCTCAGTGTTTCTTGGTGTGGAATTTGCATGGCTCCACCCACTGCCTCACCCTTAACCCTTTCCTACTCTTTTCTAAGGCACATAGCAAACAGAGGAATTGATCAACAACTGAACATACTAGAGAGGTTATGGGGAGAATTCACCATGATTTATAGGATTTGTAGGTCCCGGGATGTAGAGTTCACCTACAATCCAAGAGCACTCTGAACTCCACCAACAATGGACCTGGAACTAACTTGGCACACAGAACTCTCATGACCAACAAGAAATACTGGAGGTCTTTGGAGTATTTATAAGAGCTGTAGTTCACCTACATCCAGAGCACAAGGTGAACCCAAACAATGATGGATCTGGACCAAACCTGGTATGCATACCCGATATGCCCAAATGTGAATACTGGTGGGTTTTGAGGGGAATTGGCCTGGACATTTTGGAGTTGTAGGTACTGAGATGTAAAGTTCACCTGCAATCAATGAGCCCTCTGAACTCCACCAAAGAGGGAACTGGACCAAACTTGGCACACAGAGCAAAAAATACTGGAGGGCTTTGGGGAAAATTCACCTTGATGTGGGGGGGGGGGGGGGGTTGTAATTCACCTATATCTAGAGAGCATTGTGAACTGAAACACCAATGAATCAGAACCAAGCTGGGCACCTGATATGCTGAAATTTGATTACTTCGTTTCTGGGAGTTGTAGTTCACCCACAACCAGAGAAACTATGATCTCCACCAGTGATGGACCCTGGACCAAACTTGGCACAGAGAACCCCCATGACCAACTCAACCTACTGGAGGGGTTTGAGGGGACTGACTCACTATAGTGGGAGTTGTAGTTTATCCTGCAGCCAGAGAGCACACTGAACCCCACCGACGATGCATCTAGAGAAAACTAGCCCCACATAACAAACTTTAAGTCCTGATGGAGTTTCTCGGGGTTAACCTGGCATGATGTGAGTTGTAGTTCGCCCACAACCTTATGCATTTTGAACAATTAGTAAAATTGACTTTTTCAAATAACCTGGGCAATGCCAGGTACCCAAGTTAGTAAAATAATAATAATAATAATAGAGAGTTAAATTCCCACTCTCTTTTTCTCTCTCTCCCTGGGAAAGCAAGTATAAGGCAAGCTATAATTATTGTTTATCTTTTCTCCCCAAAATAATAATAATAAATATCTGATTAATGTGTGGCATCGCAACCCCCCACCCCACCCCCAACAACAACAAACATGGCCTCCCCAGCCAAGCACTCACAGGCAATTATCAGCCAACATTTAAATGCCTTTGCTGCTTCCACCCACGGGGCCCCTGAAAGAGATGTACGGCTTGGAACAAGGCTACGGCAAAGCACACAATAAAATGGGAACAGAATGAGGAACGAGACGGGAAAACCTCCTTGGAACCCGGCCAGGATGGAATATTAAAATCCAAAGGCTAAGCAAAACAGCCCTGTTTCAAATACCCATCAGCACAGAATCCTAGTTAGAGGAGTCCTCCCAAAGGCCATCCAGTCCAACCCCCTTCTGCCAGGAAAGAAGACACCATCGAAGGCCTCCCCACAGATGCAGTGTCTGGCTTAAAAACCTCCAGAGAAGGAGACTCCACTGGACTTCCAAGACAACACATTCTGCTCTTTTGTTTAGGTTGGATGGCCATCTGTTGGCCATCCAACCTAAACTCACAATACAGTGGGATTATTATCCCATAGAATCGTTGAGTTGGAAGATACCTCGTGGGCCATCCAGTCCAACCCCTTTCTGCCAAGAAGAAGGAAAATTGGATTCAAAGCACCCCTGACAGATGGCCATCCAGTCTCTGTTTAAAAGCCTCCAAAGAAGGAGCCTCCACCACACTCTAGGGCAGTGGTTCTCAACCTGGGGTCCCCAGATGTTTTTGGCCTTCAACTCCCAGAAATCCTAACAGCTGGTAAACTGGCTGGGATTTCTGGGAGTTGTAGGCCAAAAACATCTGGGGACCCCAGGTTGAGAACCACTGCTTTAGGGGAAGAGAGTTCCACTGCTGAACAGCTCTCACAGTTAAGAAGTTCTTAATGTTCAGGTGGAATCTTCTTTCCTGTAGTTTGAAGCCATTGTTCCATTGCATCATAGTCTCCAGGGCAGCAGAAAACAAGCTTGCTCCCTCCTCCCTATGACTTCTCACATCTTGATCCATGGCCCTCATCATGTCTCCTCTCAGCCTTCTCTTCTTAAGGCTAAACATGCCTAGCTCTTTAAGCCGCTCCTCATAGGACTTGTTCTCCAGACCCTTGATCATTTGAGTCGCCCTCCACTGGACACATTCCAGCGTGTCAACATCTCCCTTCAGTTATGGTTCCCAGAATTGGACACAATACTTTAGATGTGGTCTGACCAAGGCAGAATAGAAGGGTAGCATGACTTCTTTGGATCTAGACACTGTTTATGCAGGCCAAAATCCCATTGGCCTTTCAAAATAATTTTCATGGACGTCTTGTTTCCAAGTGGATTTCTAGCTTCATGTTTGAAGTTTTGTCAGGTTCTTGTTCTGGGTACTGGATCTCTATGCGGTCTGGTACCGGTATGCTTTATCGACCTTTTGGTGACCTTTCGTCGGCACCTCATAACCCAGGAAATCCACTCCAGCTGCTTTCCTGGGCATCATCCCAATCATTTGAATTCCAGGGCCAGAGAAGTAGATGGCGGAAACAGAAGAACGGCCTGCCTCAGGGGAGCATGCTTGCTCCATCCATGTTCAACATCTACACAAATGACCAGCCACTGCCAGAAGGGACAGAGAGTTTAATCTATGCTGATGATCGTGCCATTACTGCTCAAGCAGGGAGCTTTGGGATGGTAGAACAGAAGCTCTCCGAAGCTCTAGGTGCCCTTACTGCCTATTACAGGGAAAACCAGCTGATCCCCAACCTATCTAAAACACAGACATGTGCTTTTCATCTCAAGAACAGACAAGCATCCCAAGCTCTAAGTATCACCTGGGAAGGAATCCCACTGGAGCATTGCAGCACACCCAAATACCTGGGAGTCACTCTGGACCATGCTCTTACCTACAAGAAGCACTGCCTGAACATCAAGCAAAAAGTGGGTGCTAGAAACAATATCATACAAAAGCTGACTGGCACAACATGGGGATCACAACCAGACACAGCGAAGACATCTGCCCTCGCGCTATGCTACTCTGCTGCTGAGTACGCATGCCCAGTGTGGAACACTAAAACAGTAGATGTGGCTCTTAATGAGACATGCCGCATTATCACGGGGTGTCTGCGCCCTACACCACTGGAGAAATTACACTGCTTAGCCGGTATTGCACCACCTGACATCCGCCGGGAAGTAGCAGCCAATAGTGAAAGGACCAAGGCAGAGACGTCTCCAGCTCATCCCCTGTTTGGGTATCAGCCAGCACATCAACGACTTAAATCTAGAAATAGTTTTCTAAGATCTACAGAGACACTCGCTGGAACACCTCAGCAAGCAAGAGTCCAAAAGTGGCAGGCTCAAACCCAGAACCTCAACCAATGGCTGATACCAAATGAGAGACTCCCCCCTGGGCACACAGAAGACTGGGCGACTTGGAAGGCACTGAACAGACTGCGCTCTGGCACCACGAAATGCAGAGCCAACCTCAAGAAATAGGGCCACAAAGTGGAATTCACGACATGCGAGTTCTGAGAAGAGCAAACCACTGACTACCTGCTGCAATGCACCCTGAGCCCTGCCACATGCACAATGGAGGACCTTCTTGCGGCCACACCAGAAGCACTCCAAGTGGTCAGCTACTGGTCAAAGGACATTTCACCAACTAGCAAACTCGCAAATTTTGTATTTTGTCTGTTTGTTTGTTTTGTTCTGTTAGAAATGTAATACAATTGACTGGTTGCCCTGACACGACAAATAAATAAAAATAAATCTCAATCATAAAGGATTCAATCAGAACAGAAGCTCTCCGAAGCTCTAGGTGCTCTTACTGCCTATTACAGGGGAAACCAGCTGATCCCCAACCCATCTAAAACACAGACATGTGCTTTTCATCTCATGAACAGACAAGCATCCCGAGCTCTGAAGATCACCTGGGAAGGAATCCCACTGGAGCATTGCAACGCACCCAAATACCCGGGAATCACTCTGGACCGTGCTCTTACCTACAAGAAGCACTGCCTGAACATCAAGCAAAAAGTGGGTGCTAGAAACAATATCATACAAAAGCTGACTGGCACAACCTGGGGATCACAACCAGACACAGTGAAGACATCTGCCCTTGCGCTATGCTACTCTGCTGCTGAGTACGCATCATCTTCGGGGCCAGTCCGCCTCTACTGGACCCATAAATCCAGCTGTGCAGAGGACAGTAGGAATCCAGAGTATGGGCTGCCTGTCCTTTGTGCAGCTACTTAGACACACAAAGACCACTCATCATCTGGTATGACAGTTCCCAATGATGGGAAGATCACGTTCCCACAATACCATTCCCCCTTTCCCCAGAACTGGATTCTTAATACCATCACTTTGGACAATACTCATTAGGACACACAAAGGACATGGGTACCGTGGGTGCCGGACCCACCTTAATGGGTCATTCATGTATACAAAGGACAATCATAAACTGCATGAGACTTGATAGCCTCTCTTTATAATGTCCCTCAATGGGACAAAGGTTATTAATCCAACTGTACTTTGCAATCCTTTGTCTCCCGACTTTGCCTGCTCCCTGCCAGCCATTGGAGAGCAGGAATCTGCATTGAAAGCAGAGAGCGCTCTTCTATTGGCTGACGAGAGTCGCAGTCCCACCTCTGTAGGAAATCCTTCATCAGCTGATCATGACGTCAACAGAATCTAGCCAATCATGGTGAAGCCAGCTCAATTGGGCAGGAGTGGGATTTATTGTCATTGAACTGTATGGCATCTCGGCTTTTGGCGGACTACCGCGAACTGACATCACTTCATCTGATTTGAAGAAAATACCTAGGTGGCTTCTTCTTCAACTTGATGAGATTTATTTGGGAACATTGGAATAGCTTCTTTGTCTCACCAGGCACGTGGATCCACACACTACATGTAACCGATACCAGTATCCACTTATCAGGACTCCACACTTCAGGTTTCACTATCTGCAGCCCAGATCTCACTATCTGTGGTTGCTTTAAATTGCTCTGTTTCAGAATCACATTGGCCTTATTCACCGCTGCGCTGCACAGTTGGCTCACGCTCAACTTGTGGTTCTGCTAAGACTCCCAGACCCCTTTTAGGCCAGGTGCATATGGCTTGATCTAGGGCAGTGTTTCTCAACCTTCCTAATGCCATGACCCCTTAATACAGTTCTTCATTTTGTGGTGACCCCCAACCATAACATTGGTTTTGTTGCTACTTCATAAGTCATTTTACTAGTGTTATAAATCATAATGTAAATATCCAATATGCAGGATGCATTTTCATTCACTGGACCAAACTGGGCAAAAATACCCAATACACCCAAATGTGAATGCTAGTGGGGTTGGGGGAGGACTGATTTTGTAATTTGGGAGTTGTAGTTGCTGGGATTTATAGTTCACCTATAATCAAAGAGCATTCTGAACTCACCAGCGATGGATTTGAACCAAACTTGGCACACAGAACTCCCATGACCAACAGAAAACACTGGAAGGGTTTGGTGGGCATTGACCTTGAGTTTGGGAGTTGTAGTTCACCAATATCCAGAGAGCACTGTAGACTCATGCAATGATGGATCTGGACCAAACTTGGCATGAATACTCAATATGCCCAAATGTGAACACTGGTGGGATCTGGGAAAAATAGACCTTGACATTTGGGAGTTGTAGTTGCTGAGATTTATAGTTCACTACAATCATTCTGAACTCCACCAACTATAGAATTGGCTCAAACTTCCCACATGACCAGCATAAAATACTGTGTTTTCTGATGGTCTTTGGTGACCCCTTTGACACCCCCTTGCGACCCCTTCAGGGGTCCCGACCCCCAGGTTGAGAAACACTGATCTAGGGTATTTCAAAAGCAGCACAAAATAAATGGGGTGGCAGAGGACTAATTGAAACCATTGGAGGGTTTGCAGCTTTTCCTCTGACTCTCCATTGTATTTCATTGCCTCTGAGTGTAGCTGTTATTATAGTTGCTCCTTCTATTTATATATTTCAAGGCACATCCCATTGCCGAAAGAGACAGGGAAGAGCTCTCGGCTTCCACTTTTATGTGATGGGACTCTGGGAGTTTGTAATTTTACGGGGTTTTTTATCCTCTACCAAACCACAGCCCTATGGATTCCACAGCCCTGAGTCGTGGCAGGCTGCATTCGTTCAACAGTGTAGATAGCCCCCCAAAAGGGAGGATTTCCACATTGGGGTGTTGTGTGGCTGTATGGCCGTATTCTAGCAGCATTTTCTTGTGACAGTTTTGCCTGCATCTGTGGCTGACATCTTCAGAGGCTTCCACATTTCCATCCCGTAGCTGCCTCTCTCTTCTTCCCATCTTTCCAGTCATTTTCCTGCTTTTGGAGGAGCAGCCTCTAGCCCCATTGCAATCCCTTGGCAGGACAGGGGAACGAAGGCAAGCCATTCAGCTTCAGGGACTGAGCCAAGCTCCATCTGTTCCTTGTGTCTCCCAGAGCCCTGCAGGCCAGTAAATAGCTCTGCCGAAAGCCGGGCTCTGGCTTCCGACCGGCTTTGAGTTTCCCCGGAGGGACTGATAACCTTGGCAAAGATGGAGCTTTTATAGACCTCTGCAATTCTTGACTTGACTGCTTCATGAGGGCCAAGGAGAGAGGGCGCAGATCTATTAAATAAAGCAACGGAAAGAGGTAGATCCCGCAGATACATGGAGTGAAAGGAGTTGAAACTGGGGCTTTTACAGAAGAGCCAGGTTGATTTGAATGTTAGACTGGAACCTAGGGGTTGCAGCTTGGATTCCAGCTCAGCTGAGTGATTGATTTTGTCATTTGGGAGTTGTAGTTGTTGGGATTTATAATTAGCTTACAATCAAAGAGCATTCTGAACCCCACCAACAATGGAATTGAACCAATCTAGGCACACAGAACTCCCACAACCAACAGAAAATACTGGAAGGGTTTGGTGGGCATTGACCTTGACTTTTGGAGTTGTAGTTCACCTACATCCAGAGAGCACTGTGGACTCAAACAGTGATGGTTCTGGACCAAACTTGGCACAGATACTCAATATGCCCAAATGTGAACACTGGTGGAGTTTGGGGAAAATAGACTTCCTTGCTTCTGGAACTGAAGACATTTGGGAGTTGTAGTTTCTGGGATTTATAGTTCACCTAAAATCAAAGAGCATGCTGAACCCCACCAACAATAGAATTGGGCCAAACTTCCCACACAGAGCCTCCATAACTAACAGAAAATACTCTTTTTTCTGAAGGTCTTTGGTAACCCCTCTGACACCCCACTCGCGGCCCCCTCAGGTTGAGAAACGCTGATCTATACACATAATAAAAGTGAAAATATGTGTGTATGTGGCTGGGATACCCAGTTACACTGACAAGCTCCTGCTTCCACAAACAGCTATAGCTTTCACTCCTCAGGAGACATGAAAGGCCTTCCCTCCAATGACATTGCATGTTTTAGTGAGCACCATGAACTTGTCCTGCCAAGGTCTTCCACAAACACCACCATCCTGCCCACTACCCAACTGAAGGCTTTCATATGGGGAACATTTCCTCCACCACAGACATCCCATTGTTTCTGACTCTCTCCATTGGTGTGGAATTTGCATGACCCCGCCCACTGCCTCTCCCTTAACCCTTTCCTATTATTTTCTATGGCACACAGCAGTCAGAGGAATTAATCAGCAATTGAACATACTGGAGGATTTGGGGAGAATTCACCATGATTTATAGGAGTTGTAGGTACTGGGATGCATAGTTCACCTGCAATCGACGAGCACTCTGAACTCCACCAAAGATGGAATTGAACCAAACTTGGCACACAGAGCCCCTGTGACCAGCAAAAAATATTGGAGATCTTTGGGGAAAATTCACCTTGATTTGGAGGAGTTGTAGTTCAGCTACATCCAGCGAGCACTTTGAACCCAAACATCAATGGATCTGGACCAAACTTGGCATACATACCTGATATGCCAAAATTTGATTACTGGAGGGGCTGGGGGGGGGGGGGGGGCTGACCTTCCTTTCGGAGAGTTGTAGTTCACCCACAACCAGCCAAACACTGACCTCCATCAATGATGGACCTGGACCAAGCTTGGCACCCAAAACCTCCATGACTAACTCAACCTATTGGAGGGGTTTGAGGGGACTGACCCACCATAGTGGGAGCTGTAGTTTACCCTCCAGCCAGAGAGCAAACTGAATCCCACTGATGATGCATCCAGAGCAAACTCACCCAATATAACAAACTTTAAATACTGATGGAGTTTCTTGGAGTTAACTTGGCATGATGTGAGTTGTAGTTTTTGTAGTTTACCCCAACTTTATGCATGTGTACAATTCAAAAAAATACTTTTTCAAATAACCTGAGAAAGTTAGTGAGGATGATGATGATGATGACTATGCAAGTCACATAGATCTTGCAATTGGTTGAAACTCTGGCCTACCTTGTCTTTCTGTTGTAAGGCTTGCCATGTGAGAAGACAGAGAAATCCGGCTGAAAAGGCCGTCATTCCTTTCCCATCCATCCACCCGTCTGTCTGTCAGGGCAAAGGGCTTTAATCAAATTAATGAGTAGGTTAATTAACCGAAGTTGTGCTCAATTCATTCGTAGGGGCCAGTTTCCAATCACCGAAGGGCATCTGTTCGTTTGGCGGAGCCTATTTGGGTTGCGGTGCGTGATTAATGTAATAGGAAATATTAATTTTTCAAAAGGCATTTTATTTATTAAAGAGGCCCTTGCCTTCTAACGAGTGATCACCCATCATGGAGAGAAATATTTCAAAACTTCGCTAAATCGCCCCTTGGTTGAGGCCTGAGCAAAAGGCTCTCCAGCATTTCTTCAGGGGTGGAAGGTATTATTCTGATGGGGGGTTTTATTTCAGGGATCATAACCTTGTTTTTAACCCCCAAAACCTCCAGTTCTGCTCTCTTACAGCCCAGAAAGGCTCATTGACCTCTGTTTTCTGGATGTTTTTGCCGGACCTACAGAATTGTAGCTAATGATGCCAAGAAATGGTCCAGATTGCTCTGTGTTGTTGCAGGAGCTTGCCTTATCACAGCCAGGAACCTGATCCTTTCGTCAATTCCTCTCATTTATTCATTTACTGGTTCGCCCTACCAACTGTTTAACCCATCATTCCTTTAGCAGGGATAGAAGTCTATGTCCAATTATTCATTCCAGGTTCACAACATGGGCTTCCTGACAGTCATTGGCCACCTCCCATCCAAGGACTCAGGTTCAACTTGTGATCTCCTGAATTGTTGTTGTTGTGTTTACATTTATACCCAGCTGGAGCCCCCGGTGGCGCAGTGGGTTAAAGCACTGAGCTGCTGAGCTTGTTGATCGAAAGGTCGCAGGTTCGATTCCGGGGAGCGGCGTGAGCTTCCGCTGTCAGCCCTAGCTTCTGCCAACCTAGCAGTTCGAAAACATGCAAATGTGAGTAGATCAATAGGTACCGCTCTGGCGGGAAGGTAACGGCGCTCCATGCAGTCATGCCGGCCACATGACCTTGGAGGTGTCTACGGACAACGCTGGCTCTTCGGCTTAGAAATGGAGATGAGCACCACACCCCAGAGTCAGACATGACTGGACTTAATGTCAGGGGACTACCTTTACCTTTACCTAGATCCCTTTTACATGGACTGTTTTCAAGCCAGTATCTTTCCATTCTGCATCTGTCCATTTCGGTCTGGACACTAGACTCCTATAGATGCAGCCTAGAACCAAATTGGCAGGATTATTTTAAATATGTATGTGCTACTGTGATTTTTATGCTTATATTGTCTTGTTAATTTTATGTTCATGTTGTTTACTCTGTATGTATTGATGATGTTACTTGGAAACCACTCTGAGTACCCTCGGGGAGATAGAGCGGTATATAAATAAAGTTACGTTTGTTTGATCACTGCAGCATCACACTGTTGGCTGATATTCTCCTAAGACTCCTAGATTGCTTTTCAAGCCAGAATCTTTTCATCCTGTATCCATTTCGATCTGGACACTAGACTCCTATGGATGGAGCCTAGAAACGCATTGGCTTGATTTGCTGCCACATCACAATCTTGGCTCATGTTCAGCTTGTGCTCTAGGTACACGTCATCACATTTACTAAATTCCACTGAGTGCTACACTTAAAATCTGGGTAGCCTCTCTCCTCATCAAATTAGTTGGTCTTCAAGTGTAGGCGAGAGCATTCTTTGTGTATTTTAAGTGTGGGGAGGGCCAGCATTCTTTTCAAATGTTTCAAGAGCTGGTAGGGAAGTGGATGTTTTGAAACGATCCAGATGACTGGTCATTTCTGTAATGTGATGGCATTTATTGATCCCAGGTTTAAAATTAAACATTTCCCCAATTTGTGGGAGGGGACATTGTGGGAGGAGCCAAAAGTTCCCTTCTTAGGGAGAGCATTACCTTTTGCTCACTGAGTTTTTACTTTGTCAGAACAATTTCTTTCTTTTTTAAAAAAATAGCTTTTCTGGTCCTTCCCTTCCCATTCCTTCCTTCCTTGATAAGCCTGTGCCTTGTGTTGTATGGGAAAGCCGAGAAAGAAGGATTATTATTATTTGAAACACAACAAGATGAGTCCACAGCAGACACTCTGCTGGCTGTTGTATTGGATCACGTGTCTAGGACTGTGTGATGTATCGGCGAATAATGCATGCAGATCCCAGTAAGGTGGCCTTTTGCAGTTGGAGATGGTAATTTTGTCAGCACCGATTGTGTTTAAGTGCAGGCCAAGGTCTTTAGGCACTGCACCCAGTGTGCCGATCACCACTGGGACCACGTTTACTGGTGGTGGTGGTGGTGGTGGTTGTTGTTGTTATTATTATTATTATTATTATTATTACAATGAGATTATTATTATTACTACTACTACTACGGCAGTCATGCCGGCCACATGACCTTGGAGGTGTCTACGGACAACGCTGGCTCTTCGGCTTAGAAATGGAGATGAGCACCACAGCCCAGAGTCAGACATGACTGGACTTAATGCCAGGGGACTACCTTTACCTTTACCTTTACTACTACTATGATGTCATGTCTCCATGCTGTGCAGTCCTGGGATCCATAGTTTTCCAAGGTCCACACCCTTCTTTTGGTGCATTTACAGTATGGAATGGATGCCCTTGCACCCCACTTTAAATGCCATGGCTCCATGTGATGGAGTCCTCCTGGGAGTTATAGTTTCCCAAGCTCCATATCCTTCTCTTGGTGCATCTACACTATGAAATGACTGCAGGTGAACCTTACTTTAAATGCCATGTCTCCATGAGATGGTCTTGGGAATTGCAGTTTCCAAAGGTCCATGGACCTTCTCTGGGTGCATCTACATCATGAAATGAATGCAGATGGACCTTATTTTAAATACCATAGCTCCAAACTATGCAGTCCTGGGAGTTATAGTTTTTCAAGGTCCCCACCCTTCTCTGTGGGGCAGGAGAGAGAGAAAGGGAGCATCACTGCTTCCTTGCTTCTGGAACTGAAGACATTTAACAGCTGACATGTGATCTTGTGTTAGTAGGGAAGCTGGAATTTCAAAGAGAGGATTTTTTTTTCAACAAAGAATGTGGGGAGAGGGATGGTGGGCAGGGTCAAATCTCTATAAAGTGAAGACAAATAAACTCAAAGCATGTGAAGCACTACTGAATTGCATGGATACATTTAGCAATGTGGTGATGGTAAGAAAATCACCCGTTTCACTGAAAAACAAAGCTCTACTCAGCCAAACGTTTTCATCCATTTCATTGCATTAGTAAGACTCCTAGATCCCACTCACAAGCTGGGTAGATGCAGGGAACACCTCGGATGTCTTGTATCTGGATTTCAGGAAGACCTTCCTTCAACAAGATCCCCCATTCAAAATGATCTTCAGAGATTAGAGAGGTGATTGGCCAAAACGAACAAAATGAAGTTTAACAGTGACAAATGTAAGCTACTCCACTTAGGCAGAAAACATGAAATGCAAAGATACAGAATGGGGGACAATGCCTGGCTCGACAGCAGGACATGTTGAGAAGATCTTGGAGTCATTGTGGGGAGGAAGGGGAACATAAGCCAACAATGTGATGCAGTGGCTAAAAAGCCAATGGGATGTTGGCCTGCATCAATAGGAGTCTAGTCCCTATATCCAGGGAAGTCATGCTTCCCATGCTCTATTCTATTTTGCTTTGGTTAGACCACACCTGGAATCACACTGTGTCCAATTCTGGGCACTGCAATTGTGAAGGGAGAAGTTGACTCTAAGCTGGAATGTGTCCAGAGGAGGGCGACTAAAAGGATCAAGGATCTGAAGAACAAATCCTATGAGTAGCAGCTGAAAGAGCTGGGCATTTTTAGACTGGAGAACAGAAGGCCCAGTGGAGACATGATGAGATGTGAGGGGAAATCATAGAAAGGACAGAGCAGGTTTGTTTTCTGCTGCCCTGGAGACTAGGACACAATGGAACAATGACTTCAAACTACAGGAAAGGAGATTCCACCTGAACATGAGAAAGAACTTCCTCACTGTGAGAGCTGTTCAGCAGTGGAACTGTCTGCCCTGGAGTGTGGTGGAGGCTCCTTCTTTGGAGGCTTTTAAACAGAGGCTGGATGACCATCTGTCAGGGGTGCTTTGAATGTAATTTTCTTGCTTTTTGGCAGAAAGGGGTTGGACTGGATGGCCCACGAGGTCTCTTCCAACTCTAGGATTCTATTACAGTAGTTTCACTTATTCGACTTTTGCTTATCCGACAATCTGTCTTATCTGACTCTCTTATCTGACACCCTCTTTTCTTCCAGCATTTCTCCTTCAATTAAAGGAGTGCTCCCCAACTCTCTCTCCATCTATATAAATAAAAATGTAATGTTCGTTTGTGGGATTAACAGAACTCAAAAACCACTGGACAAATTGACACCTAATTTGGACAGCATACACCTAACAACCCAATGTATGTCCTTCACTCAAAAAATTTTGATTTTGTCATTTTGGAGTTGTAGCTCTTGGGATTTATAGTTCACCTACAACCAAAGAGCATTCTGAACTCCACCAATGATGGAATTGAACCAAAGGTGACACACGGGACTCCCATGACCAACAGAAAAGACTAGAAGGGTTTGGTGGGCATTGACCTTGAGTTTGGGAATTGTAGTTCACCTACATCCAGAGACCACTGTGAACTCAAACAATGATGGATCTAGACCAAACTTGGCACAAATATTCCATATGCCCAAATATGAACACAGATGGAGTTTGGGGGAAATAGACCTTGACACTTGGGAGTTGTAGTTACTGGGATTTATAGTTCACCTACAATCAAAGAGTATTCTGAACCCCACAAACGACAGAACTGGGGCAAATTTCCCACACAGAACCCCCATGACCAACAGAAAACAATTAAGGCCATCCAGTCCAACTCTCTTCACCAGGGCAAGAAAATCTAATCAAAGCCACCGAGCCATAAGTATAGATAGATATATGTGATTCACACACACAGAGAGAGATATAATATCATAGATTTGAAAGCGACCCCTAAAGAAGGACAATGATATGTTGCATATTCCAGAGTAGTCAAACCAGACACTTTCCACATCAACATTGACAAAGAAGCAACAAGAAATACTGTTTACCCAAAAGCATAAAGAAATTACATAGATTAGAAACGATTACTTTATTTTCCAGATCACCAGACTGGGCCACAGCAACACGTGGCAGGGGACGGCTAGTTCCCAATAAGTGAAAAAGGCAAGACAAGGAGGAGGAGGAGGAGGAGGAGGAGGAGAAGGAGGAGGAAGGAGGAAGGAGGAAGGAGGAAAGGAGGAAAAGAGGCAGGACCAGAAGCGGAAGCCTCCTCCCTCCTTCCCTCTGATTTCCACGCTCCTCTTCCGCATCCGGGCACTTCCTGCTGGGCCGCTCTAGCCCTGAGGTGTTGCCTTGCCTGAACCCTCTGAGTCCCTGTTGTTAGTATTCTAGGTGTCCAGCGCCATGTTGGACGGATCACAGTAGAATATTCCGTATTATCTGACATTTTTGTTTATCCAACATTCTGCTGGCCTGTTTATGTTGGATAAGCAAGACTCTCCTGTATTCTCAGACACCTGGGTTTGAACCCTGTGGATATCACTTGGGCAAGTCCCATTCTCTCAGCCTCAGAGGAAAGGAATTTCAATCTGTGAATTACCATAAATTGTAAAGTTGGATGTATCATCATCATCATCGTCGTCGTCGTCGTCGTCTCTTATTCGTGATTTAGCTGTTGTTTCTGAGATGGTCTTTGTCTTCCAATCTATCCTTCCATGATTCTAGAATGCAAAATCTTGGTTTAGTTCAGGTGATTAAGAGCCATTAGCCTGACAAAGGACTTGCTCTTGGATGCAATGAGAAATATCAGAATGTGGGTTGTTGTAGGTTTTTATGGGCTATATGGCCATGTTCTAGAGGCATTCTCTCCTGACGTTTTGCCTGCATCTATGGCAAGCACCTCTGAGGATGCTTGCCATAGATGCAGGCAAAACGTCAGGAGAGAATGCCTCTAGAACATGGCCATATAGCCCGAAAAAACCTACAACAACCCAGTGATTCCGGCCATGAAAGCCTTCGACAATACAATATCAGAATGGATCCACTGATGGTGAATGAACACATTGGGAATTTTCCTTGAGGGTCTGGCTATGAAAATGGTCATGATCTACACTCCTGCCTCAGGGACACTATGTCAGAATATGAGACAATGGGATAATTTCAACTCCATGCATCCTTTTAATTACGAAAAAAAGGGGTTTCTGACTCTGTCCTCATCGGGTCAGGAAAAGGACTTATCGATCGGTCTCCCACTCCTTGGCCAGCGTTTGAATCCCTTTCCCGAAATTAAGAGAAAAAGGCACCGCATTGGAATAATGAACACAATTTGAAATCAATTCTTCTCGACGTTGTGGAATTCGAAAGGGCAGGTGTCAATCCATAGCCTCACCTGGGAGGCATTTCAGAAAATCAGAAAACCCATCATTTTTGACATCTTTGTTTGCAAGTTCCAAAGGAACAGAGACTTGTTTTCGACTTACTGCAACACTACTACACCTTTTCCTCAGCCAGATGTCTTCTTCTGAGGCTGAGAGAGTGTGACTTGCCCAAGGCTTCAAACCTTGGTCTCCAAATTGATAGCCCAACACTTAAAGCCACTGCATCACATTAATTCTCCAAGTTCCCTATCGCCTGCAACTGGATTCTGGTTTTAGAAAAGGCACAGATCATCACATTTCGTTTGACGTGCAGGATATATGGAGATTGATATGCAAAGTGCCGCAGATGTACATTTTCTTTTTTGGGATACATATTCCATCCTATATGCATTTCCTTGAACGCAGCACACAGCCTTCAAGCCATGGCAACATCTGAGGAGAAAAATGCAATACTGGGGTCTCCAATCAGCATCGTTGCCCTGGCATTGACTGTATTTCTCGTGTGTTTTAATATGAGTATGTTTTAATATATGCTTTTATGGACATATTTTAGCCATGTTGTGTCCCGCTTTGAGCCAAAAGGAGAGGCAGGTAATAAATTATTATTTTTGTTGTTGTTTATTTGTTCAGTCGCTTCTGACTCTTCGTGATCTCATGGACCAGCCCACAGCAAAGCTCCAGCTCCTTCAAGGTCAAGCCAGTCACTTGAAGGATACTATTCATCCATTTTGCCCTTGATTGGCCCCTCTTATTTTTCCTTCCTTTTCCCCCAACATCATTCTCTTCTCCAAGCTTTCCTGTCTTCACATTATGTAGCCAAAGTACTTCATCTTTGCCTCTAATATTCTTCCCTCTAGTGATGATGATGACGATTATTATTACTACTGTCTTGGGTACCCAGTGTTGCCAGGGTTATTTGAAAAAGTCATTTTTTTAAATTGTACAAAATGCATAAGGTTGTGGGTGAACTACAACTCACATCATGCCAGGTTAACCCGGAGAAACTCCATCAGTACTTAAAGTGTGTTATGTTGGACAAAGTTGCTCTAGATGCCTCATCAGTGGGGTTCGGTGTGCTCTCTGGCTGTAGGGTAAACTACAACTCCCACTATGGTGAGTCAGTCCCCTCAAATCCCTCCAGTAGGTTGAGTTAGTCATGGGGGTTCTGTGTGCCAAGTTTGGTCCAGGTCCATCATTAGTGGAGGTCACAGTTGCTCTGGCTGTGGGTGAACTACAACTCCCAGAAAGGAAGGTCACTTCCCCCCAAACCACTCCAGTAGTCAAATTTCAGCATACAATAATGTATGTCTAGTTTGGTCCAGATCCATAGGTGTTTGGGTTCACAGTGCTCTCTAGATGTAGATGAACGACAACTCTCCCAAAACAAGGTGAATTTTCCCCCAGAGATCTACAGTATTATTATTTTTTTGCTGGTCATGGGGGCTCTGTGTACCTAAACCTCCTATAAATCATGGTGAATTCTCCCCAAAACTCTCTAGTATGCTTGCCTTGTGCCATAGAAAAGAATAGAAACGGGGTTAAAGGAGAGGCAGTGGATGGGGGTCATGCAAATTCCACACTAATGGAGAGAATCAGAAACACTGGGATGTCTGTAGTGGAGGAAAAACAGAAAATATAGGATGCAATTGTCCCCGTATGAAAGCTTTCACTTGGATGGTGGGCAGAATTTGTTCTTTTCCAACTCTAGGATTCTATTACAGTAGAATCTCACTTATCCGACCTTTGCTTATCCGACATTCCTTCTTATCCAACACAGTTAACTGATGCCCTCCTTTTCCTACAGCATTTCCCCTTCAATTAAAGGGGCACTCCCCAACTCTCTCTCCATTCCCAGTAAGTGAAAAAGGGCTCTTGGATATGTTCATGGCGCTCACTGTAACCTGCAATGTCATTGGTGTCTCCTGAGCAGTGAGAGTTATAGCTATTTGTGGTAGTGGGAGCCTGTCTGTGTAAGTGGACAGCTCAACCACATACACACATACATATTTTCACTTTTATTATGTGTATAGATTATGGCCAGTTGAGACCAATTAATTGGTTTTCCTAAGGTTACCGAGTCTATTATGATCTCAAAATGGAGCCTATTTCTCTGCATTCTTAAGACAAAAGCTGTCGTGTTTTCTTGGCAAGATTTGTTCACTGTTGCTTTTCCCGGAGGCTGAGAGCCTTCGTTCTCGTTGGTCCAATAGGAACAAAATGTATCTGTCAGAAGGGATTGAATGGTGTCGTCCTGCCTGGCAGAATGGGGTTGGACTGGATGGCCTTTGGGGGTCCCTTCCGACTCTAGGATTCAATGATTGCCAACTTCTGACTTCCAAGCAGAGCATGGAACAACCAACCCAGCTTTCAACGCAGGTGGTTTGGAGCGTGAAGGCCCATGAAAAACTGGGATGAACAATCGCTTGGATGTTGACGCGGAGCATCCGGCTCAATTAACCGCAGCGTACGAGCACTGGAGGCCTTGCACCTGTTTGGCACTTGGAGCCTTGAAATTCTGGCGACCAGAGAATGCGAAGCAATGCTCAAATCCCTAAAGTTAACCTCTGCAGGGATAGAAGGAAGGGCTGACATTCATAACTGGACTACATAGAAATGGGGAGCTCTTGTATTCAATGGGCTTCTGTGACATTACTATATGTGGTCCATTGCACCTTAGTGACTAATGTACTACGGCCCTGATGTGGAATGACATTGGGTACTCAAGCCGCAAGGAGAGGCAGGTAATGCAATTATTATTATTATTACTATTACTATTAGATACACAACAAGATTGGTACACAGCAAGCAAGAACCCTATGCTGGCTTTTGTATTTGATCACACATTGGACACTTCCCAAGTTCTAGGGCTGTGTGATGTATCAGCGAATAATGTGTGCAGATCCAAATGGGGTGGCCTTTTGCAGCTGACAGATGGTAATTTTGTCAGCACCAATTGTTTTTAAGTGCAGGCCAAGGTCTTTAGGCGCTGCACTCAGTGTAACAATCACCACTGGGACCATCACCAATAATAATAATAATAATAATAATAATAATAATAATAATAATAATGGGTTGTTGTAGGTTTTTCCGGGCTATATGGCCATTGCCTCCAGAACATGGCCATATAGCCTGGAAAAACCTACAACAACCCAGTGATCCCGGCCATGAAAGCCTTCGACAATAATAATAACAACAACAACAACATTATTATTATTATTATTGCATTGTTATTATAGGGTCACATTATATTATTATTATTATTATTATTATTATTATTATTATTAGATACATAACAAGATTAGTACACACCAAACAAGATCACTATGCTGGCTTTTGTATTGGATCACATGCTAGAGACTTCCCAAGAGTCTAGAACTGTGTGATGTATCAGCGAATAACGCATGCAAATCCGAGTAGGGTTGTTATTGTTATTATGATTATGATTATTACTATTGTTATTATTAATGCACATCCTGACATTGGCTAAAGTGCTAGGAGACATGGCATGATGATGATGAGGAGGAGGAGGAGGAGGAGGAAGAGGATGGTGATGATTCTTCCATGGCATTTAAAGTGGGGTGCAAGGGTATTCATTCCATACTGTAAATGCACCAAGCGAAGGGTATGGACCTTGGAAAACTATGACTCCAGGACTGCACAGCATGGAGACATGGCATGATGATGATGATGACGATGATGATATCATTTACAATGGGTCCCAACTGCATTTATTCCACAGTACAGATGCACCCAGAGAAGGGTATGGACCTTGGGAAACTATAACTCCCAGGACCACATAATATGGAGTGATGGTATTTAAAGTGGGGTCCAAGAGCATTCATTCCATAGTGTAAATGCACCCAGAGAAGGGTATGGACCTTGGGAAACTATAACTCCCAGGACTGCACAGCATGGAGATATGGCATGATGATGATGATGATGATGATGATGATGATGATGATGATGATGATGATCCTTCTCTCCCGGCTTTCCCGTGCAACACAAGGCACAGACATATCATGGGAGAAAGGAAAGGACCTTGAAAGGCAAAGTAAACACTCAGTGAGTAAAAGGTAATGCTTTCCCTAACAAGGGTGCTTTTGGCTCCTCCCACAAATTGGGGAAACATTTCATTTTAAAGCTGAGAGCAATGAATGCCATCACATTACAGAATTGGCCAAACCTCCGGGTCATTACCAAGTATCCACTTCCCCGCCACCCCCAAAACGTTTGAAAAGAATACACTTAAAATACACAAAGAATGCTGTATCCCACACTTGAACCCAACCTAATGTGATGAACACATTTAAAATGTGGCTTTTCACATTTTAAGTGTAGCACTCAGTGGAATTTAGTAAATGTGATGAAATGGGATGATCATGAACCTTGGAGGCATATGTTTTCTCCATCTCCGTTCTTTCTTCTTCATGTCATCCATACAATTTTAAAGCCCTTTTGTTGGGTCACCAAGAGGTTGCTTTTCATGGCTCATGAAATGAGTGTGTGTGTGTGTGGGATGGATGGGGATCTATAGATATATATTCCTATCCAAGCCTGTTTGAACTTTCCCAAGTGGCCAGAGCGCGTTGAGAGGAGAATTTTCTGCACATTAATTAGACCCAGGGAAATTAGACGCCCGGCTAAAGATAGCCGGCCAATCTTCGGATCTGAGGAACGGCGTTCTCCTTAATGTCTCTCCGCACACTCCTCCCCACTCAGAAATATGAAAGTGAGCGCACAAGAACATTGAGACTGCTGCAAGTGTCCCCAAGATCAACAATCAGGAGGTTTTTTGTGATTGAAGAAGAGTACATTTTCCTGCACACTGTGGAAATCAGCACGTTTTCACAGCTAAAAGCAGCACCGAAGTCTGATAAAAGTGACAAAAGGTATAAAAGTGAGAAGAGGCTGCATCAGGGGGCTTTTCCCGCAGCCGACTGGGAAGGGCATACCTCCGTTTCCTCCTCTACCACTATTGAACTCCACTGCGTTTTTGTAGGCAAGGAAGACTCAGAGGTAGTTTCCCCCATTTTCTTCCTTTGAAACAGTGGGTCTTCTGTGGGCTGCGGACCACCAGTGGGCCATGAGGACAAAAATCTGGTCCATGAGCCTCCTTCCTCTTTATTTATTTTATTTTATTTCCGCTCCTTTTGCGCTGCCTGCCACTCCTTCACTGTCGCTAACCATGGCATATGTTCTGTATCAGAAACTAGAGCTGATGTGGACTAACCAATGCAATTTTCTGAATCAGCTTTCCAAACCAAATCTAAAGTTGACTGAACTGATTCATAACCCTTTTGGTACTCATATTGGAGAGTGGACAAAGTGGTCCCTGGTCAATTGGTCCCCTGTCAATTGGTCCCTGGTCAAGAAGCAAGTAGTCCCTGGTCAAAAGATCCCTGGACAAAGTGGTCCCTGGTAAAGTAGTTTCTGGTCAAGTGGTCCCTGGTCAAAGTGGTCCCTGGTCAAATGACCCTGGGCAAAGTGACCCCTCATCAAGTGACCCCTAGTCAAGTGGTCCCTGGTCAAAGTGTTCCCTGATCAAATTGGTCCTGGGGCAAAGTGGTTCCTGGTCAAGTGGTCACTGGTCAAAGTGGCTCCTGGTCAAGTGGTCCCTGGTCAAATGGTCCCTAGTCAAAGTGTTCCTTGATCAAATTGGTCCCGGGGCAAAGTGGTTCCTGGTCAAGTGGTCCCTGGTTAAAGTGGCTCCTGGTCAAGAAGTATCTAGTCAAGTGGTCCCTGTTCAAAGTGGTGCCTGGTCAAGTGGTCCCTGGTCAAATGGTCCCTGGTCAAAGTGTTCCCTGATCAAATTGGTCCCAGTGCAAAGTGGTTTCTGGTCAAGTGGTCCCTGGTCAAGTGGTCCCTGGTCAAATGGTCCCTGGTCAAGGTGTTCCCTGATCAAATTGGTCCCAGTGCAAAGTGGTTTCTGGTCAAGTGGTCCCTGGTCAAAGAGGCTCCTAGTCAAGTAGTCTCTGGTCAATTGGTCCCTGTTCAAAGTGGTCCCTGGTCAAGTGATCTCTGGTCAAATGGCCCCTGGTCCAGGTGTTCCCTGATCAAATTGGTCCCAGTGCAAAGTGGTTTCTGGTCAAATGGTCCCTGGTCAAAGTGTTCTCTGATCAAATTGGTCCCGGGGCAAAGTGGTCCCTGGTCAAGTGACCCCCGAGCAAAGTGACCCCTGGTCAAGTGGTCCCTGGTCAAAGTGTTCCCTGATCAAATTGGTCCTGGGGCAAAGTGGTTCCTGGTCAAGTGGTTGCTGGTCAAAGTGGCTCCTGGTCAAGTGGTCCCTGGTCAAATGGTCCCTAGTCAAAGTGTTCCTTGATCAAATTGGTCCCGGAGCAAAGTGGTTCCTGGTCAAGTGGTCCCTGGTTAAAGTGGCTCCTGGTCAAGAAGTATCTAGTCAAGTGGTCCCTGTTCAAAGTGGTGCCTGGTCAAGTGGTCCCTGGTCAAATGGTCCCTGGTCAAAGTGTTCCCTGATCAAATTGGTCCCAGTGCAAAGTGGTTTCTGGTCAAGTGGTCCCTGGTCAAGTAGTCCCTGGTCAAATGGTCCCTGGTCAAGGTGTTCCCTGATCAAATTGGTCCCAGTGCAAAGTGGTTTCTGTTCAAGTGGTCCCTGTTCAAAGTGGTCTCTGGTCAAAGTGGTTCCTGGTCAAGTGGTCCCTGGTCAAAAAAAAGTTGGGAACCACTGCTCTGAAACAAAGCCTAAAGTACCCAGTAGTCTTTGTTGGCGGTCTCCCTTCCAAGTACAATTTTTTTAAAAAAATTAAAGGTTTATTTTTAACCCGTCCTCTCTCCCCAAAGGGACTCAGGGCGGCTTCCCAACATAAAATATAAATTTGGCAAACATTCAATGCCATTAAATCAACATTAATACACTTATACCCATAGTTAAAGGAAAATAAAAGTCATTTGCTGGTAATATCACTCAATCAGTCAAGCATTGTGGAACAAATAATCAGGCAGTTAAAATGGTATAAGATATAAAAAATATAGCTCTTCAATAAATTACAATAAAATAGTCATTGCCAGCTTCTTCCACTTAAAGAGTCAATGTTGTTACTCATTCTCCTCTCTTTAAGCAAGCGAGCAAAGGTGGGTTTTTAGCTCTTTCTTAAAGGAGAGGAGTGTAGGGACTGTTTTACGAGGGTTATCCGGAAAGTAAGGTGACAAGATTTTTTTAAAAAAAATACAAGGAATGAATATATTTTAATAAGATTTACATGGATTATAGCAGAGGTATTACATTATTTTTCCACATAATCACGATTCAGTTCAATACATTTTGTCATCCGTGGGACAAGTTTTTGATGCCTGTGCCATAGAAGTTTCCCTTTTTCAGCCAGTTTGTCACTTTGATTTTCACCTCCTCATCCTCAGAAAAGTGATTTCCACCCAGGTGTTCCTTCAATTTAGAGAACAGATGAGAGTCACTGGGTGTGAGATCGGGGCTGTGAGAGGGGTGGCTTAAACATCCCAACCAAATGAAGTCAACAACTCTTGTGTTGCATGAGCGGTGTGCGGAAGCGCATGATCATGAAGGAGACAGACTCCCACCGTCAGCATCCCACCACGTTTGTTTTGGATGGCTCTGCAAAGTTTCTTCATGGTCTCACAATATATTCCACACCCATTTTGTCACATGTTGTCTTAACATTATGTCCTCTCCATACAGGGGTGGCTCAACCATTACGCAAAGTAAGCATTTGCAGTAGAGTTGATTTTGCCCAGGGGCGCTCTTGAGGCGCTCTTGGGGGGAAATAGACCTTGACATATGCAAGTTGTAGTTACTGGGATGTATAGTTCACCTACAATCAAAGAGCATTCTGAACTCCACCAGTGATGGAATTGAACCAAATATGGCACACAGAACTTCCATGACAAACAGAAAATATATATCAGTGATTGGGGGGGGGGGGGGGGGCAAAATACTGTTTGCTTACCGTTGAAAATTACCTAGGGCCGCCTCTGTCTCCATAAACTGAAACGATTTCATTATGAACCACAGCATTTAGGTAGTGTATTATAGCACGAACTTTGCACTTGGCAGGGAAAGGAATGAGGATGCTCATCTCTAACCTTCACCACAAGGCCAGTCGATGAGCTACTGATGACTGGCACTGCTTGTTCACTTCCACTGGCTTCCTGCTACACGGCAGTGATACCAACTTCCTCTGAGAAAATTCCCCGTGAGAGCTACGTGCCTTGTATACTTACTTTCCAGATAACCCTCATAAATTCTTTTGGGAGGGAGTTCCAGAGGGAAGGGGTGACCACAGAGAAAGCCTCCTGTCTCGTCCTCACAAGCCGCGCTTGGGACGGGAGTGGGACCGGGAGGAGGGCCCCCTTCGATGATTGCAGAGTCTGAAGAGGCTTATAAACAGGGAGGCAGGATGTCAAATAGCCTGGGTCCAAACTGTTTAGGGCTTTATAGGAAATGACCAGCACAGAAGTCAGCCAGTGAAGCTGCTGTAACATGGGAGTATGTAGTTCTCTGAACTCCCACCATGAAATAAAGAGACCAGACACAAAAAATGGATCTAAAGGGCCATTTTCTGACCTATTTATTGAAAGAACTCATAATAATCTGTAAAAGGAAAATCTGTAAACACATCAAATGTAACTCATGGGTTAAAGGCCATCTAGTGAGCCTTGTCCCTGGGCCAGGTGTCACTCCCTCTGGCCACCTCTCCAAAGACATGCGTGCACCAGGATTTTGATTTGTGTGTGGGGGGGGGGGGGCTGAGTTTGTTTCGGGGGGGGGGGGCTGAGTCTGAGTGAAAGAGGGTCTACCCCTTTTGTATCGTTACCCCAATACCCCCATGCATATGGGATATATTGATCATGGTGATCAGATCATGATATGAATAAACATAACAGTTTAAATAATGTACCAGTAAGGCCTTCTCGCAGACCCCCATGAGAATTTGGGGGGGGGGGGCTGAAGCCTCCCAAGCCCCCCCCCCCCCCCCCGGCTACATGCCTGGCACCAAGGATCCCAAAAGCCAACCAAAATTCTTTGGCTACACCTGTCGGCTGATCATAGTTGGAAGGCCACCATTTCTCTGAGAACCCTCAACCCAGCCCTGTTCTATGAACTTATAGGGACTTTTGTGGGAGTCCACCCTTCACCCCCTAAGGCAGGGGTGCCACGGTGCTCTAGCCTACACCTGAACCCAACTTTGGAATCGTATTAAAGACTCAAGGAAACCAATTTAAATGATGCCATCCCAAAGCCAATTCCCACACCCATCTAAAACAGTGTGGGGTAGGCAAAAAAATCCCCCAATGCAAACTTGGGAGGGAAAAATTCCTACCCAGCCCATGTGCAACCAGTCTATTCTCACACTGTCCATAGGGTGGGAGGATGGGTCATGCTGGCACGAGACAAACTGAAAGAGGAGAACAGAACAGGGTCCTCCAGCTTGTTGCTCCACCCCCTCACATGTATGGGCGAGCAAACCAGTCAGCCCCAAACAAGTCTAGCTGCTTCATGTGGTCATTCAAACTGCCCCTCCCCACCACCACCACACATGCACCCTAAGCTTTGCTTGGCTGTGGACGGGGCATACAGTGCTCCATTTATTTATTTATTTATTTATTTTCCATATTTATATGCCGCCCCTCTCAGCCCGTAGGCGACTCGAGGCGGTTTACAGTCTGCAGTCAATGCCCCCAAACAACATAAAATACAGTTTAAAACATTACATATAATATAAACCACATAAAAGCAATAAACAATAAAAACCAAATAAAAACATTAGTAACCTGGCTGTCAATCTCTGGATCAGTTGAAGTTTCCGAACTATCTTCAAAGGCAGCCTCATGTAGAGAGCATTGCAATAGTCCAAGCAGGCGTGACTAAAGCCTGGACAATCATGGCCAAGACTGACATGTCAAGGTACGGGCACAGCTGGCACACAAGCTGTAATTGTATGAAAGTGTTCCTGGCCACCACCAACACCTGAGACTACAGGGTCAACAGTGAATCCAGGGTCACTCCCAGACTGTGGACCTGCATCTTGAGGTGGAATGTGACCCCATCCAAGACACCTTGTAACACTATACCTTGTTCTGCCTTACGACTGAACAGTAGTACCTCTGTCTTGTCTGGATTTAACTTTCACCTCGTTGGCCCTCATCCAGTTCATTACTGCTGACAGGTACCAGTTTAGGGCCAGAACAGCATCCTTGGTTTTTGGTGGAAAGGAATAATAGAGTTGGGTGTCATCGGCATGCATTTGGCACCCAACGCCAAAACTCTGGATGATCACTCCCAGCAGTTTCATGTAAATGTTGAACAGCATGGGGGACAGAACTGAACCCTAAGAGACCCCACAGGTCACCACCCAGGGAGTCGAACAGGAGTCCCCCAGCAACACCATCTGGGACCAGCCCTCCAGGAAGGACCGGAGCCAGTGCAAAAAATGGCCTCCCAGTCCCATCCCAGAGAGACAGCCCAGAAGGATACCATGGTCAATGATATCGAATGCCACTGAGAGGTCCAGGAGAACCTGCAAGGACACACTCCCCCTGTCTTGTTCTCTTCGTAGATCATCTACCAAGGCAACCAATGTGGTATCAGTTCCAAAACTGGATCTGAAACCAGACTGAAATCGGTTTCATCCAAGAAACTTTGGAGCTGCAAGGCCACCACCTTCTCTAGAACCTTGCCCAAAAAAGAGGAGATTTAATACTGGCTGGTAAGGAAGGAAGGAAGGCTTGACTTTGCTTAGTGTCAAGATCTGGAACTGGTGCTCTCAAGTTGCCTGTTGATTAAGGATGACCATATCAATTTTGTAGGGGTTTCTTAGGCAAGGACGCTCAGACGTGATTCACCAGTTCCTTCCTCTGTAATCGAGCCTAAAGCACCTTGGTAGTTTTCATTGGCGGTCTCCCATCCCAGCACAAACCAGGCCCGACTCTGCTTAGCATCAAGATCAGATGGGATCTGGTGATTTGAAGTTGCCTGTCAACTTACGGAGACCATAGGATCTTAATGAGTTTCTTTAGGCAGGGAAGGCTCAATAAGTTATTTATTTGTCATGTCAGAGCAACCAGTACATTATATTACATTTCTAACAGAACAAAGCAAACAAACAGACAAAATACAAAATTTGTGAGTTTGGTAGTTGGTTAAATGTCCTTTGACCAGTATCTGGCCACTTGGAGTGCTTCTGATGTTGCTGCAAGAAGGTCCTCCATGGTGCATGTGGCAGGGCTCAGGTTGCATTGCAGCAGGTGGTCAGTGGTTTGCTCTTCTCCACACTCGCATGTTGAGGATTCCACTATGAAGCCCCATTTCTGAAGGTTGGCTCTGCATCTCGTGGTGCCAGAGCGCAGTCTGTTCAGTGCCTTCCAGGTCGCCCAGTCCTTTGTGCACCCAGGAGGGAGTGTCTCATTTGGTATCAGCCATTGGTTGAGGTGCTGGGTTTGAGCCTGCCACTTTTGGACTCTCGCTTGCTGAGGTGTTCCAGCGAGTGTCTCTGTAGATCTTAGAAAACTATTTCTAGATTTAAGTCGTTGACGTGCTGGCTGATACCCAAACGGGATGAGTTGGAGATGTCTCTGCCTTGGTCCTTTCACTATTAGCTGCTACTTCCCGGCGGATGTCAGGTGGTGCAATACCGGCTAAGCAGTGTAATTTCTCCAGTGGTGTAGGACGCAGACACCCTGTGATAATGCGGCATGTCTCATTAAGAGCCACATCCACTGTTTTAGTGTGGTGAGATGTGTTCCACACTGGGCATGCATACTTGGCTCGGCTCAATAGGTGATTCACCAGTTCATTCCTTTGGATACCCAACTCGTCATTGGGAGCTTGTCATCTTGCAGATGGCCACAAGGGGCAGTCTTGAGCAACTCAATAGGCTGTGCGGTTCTCCAAGTCTGTTTCTTCTCTTTTGCTTTGGATAGAGCTTCCTTTCTGCACAAATCCGCCGCCTTCCAGCTCCTGCTCCAAATCTCTCCCAGCCAACACCATCCATCTCGATCCATCTGATTACTGTAACTTTTATGTCCAAAGCGATAGTTATCTCGCACCTCTGTCTCAATTGTCTCTTGGAATGACGCTGCCTGACAACTCAGAGTGCTCTTGAGAATGTCATTTGCGAGGGAGAGCACTTCCATCTGGGATTTGAAGAGAACAGGTTTTCAGTAGGGTTTTTTATTTAAAGGCCCGCCTTCCTCGTTGAATCCTGTAATTTTCCCCCTAAGTAAAGCTAGAAAGGAAGCTTCAAAAGAATCTTGAAGACAAAGAAATACCTGTCAGTGCCGTTGGCTGTTGAGGGTTTCAATAGAAGTCTGGAAACGCTGGCCTTCCCAAAGACTAGAGTTCCCAGTATCCCTTGTCACTGGCTATAATTATTGGTGCTTTGGGGAGTTGAAATCCATCAGTGATGGGATAGTCAAAGGTGTGGCGTAATGTAAAATAAATCACGTGTAGTTCACGCTTCATGAGTCCACACACTGTCTTGCCAGAGAAAGAAAATATGCCATGCAGATGAACAGTAAAGAACAAGTAGTTTACTCTTCAAAATTCAGAGAAACATATTTACAATCATGTCATCAGTTGCATTGACTCACTTAATGTCCTTTTAGAGAAAATCTTTGTCTGTGTGGAGAATCTTCCTCCAGCAGCTCATGAATCAAAAGCACACTCCAAAATGTCTCTCTCTGCTTCTCTGCAAGCACCTGCACAGCTCAAGCCTGAAAAATCTAACAGCAACCAAAAGTCCCAGGCTCAGCTATCTCCCAGCCAATCAGCTTTGTGCATCTTATTTTATAGTTGACACACACACACAAAAACTGATTTCTTACATGTTCCAACAAAAGATTCCCCATCCCTGATTTAGAATCATAGAATCCTAGAATTGGAAGAGACCTCATGGGCCATCCAGTCCAACCCCATTCTGCCAAGAAGCAGGAAAATCGCCATCCAGCCTCTGTTTAAAGGCCTCCCAAAAAGGTGCTTCCACCACACTCTGGGGCAGAGAGTTCCACTGCTGAGCAGCTCTCACAGTGAAGAAATTCTTCCTCATTTTCAGGTGGAATCCCCTTTCCTGTAGTTTGAAGCCATTGTTTCATTACATCCTAGCCTCCAGGGCAGCAGAAAACAAGCCTGCTCCCTCATCCTATGACTTCCCCTCACATCTTAATCCATGGCCCTCATCATGTCTCCTCTCAGCCTTCTCTTCTGCAGGCTAAACATGCCCAACTCTTTCAGCCGCTCTTTATAGGACTTGTTCTCCAGATCCTTGAACCTTTGAGTCACCCTCCTCTGGACACATTCCAGCCTAGAGTCAACCTCTCATTTGAATTGCGGTGCGCAGAATTGGACACATTGTGATTCCAGGCATGGTCTGACCAAGGCAGAAGAGTGAGGGAGCAGGACTTCTCTGGATCTAGACCAGGCAGGGGTAGACCCAGGCCCGGGGGCCAGATGCAGTCCCTTGGGCTCTTTTCTCAGGCCCACTCTCTCACCATCCTATCCTTCCTTCTCTCTTTCCTTCCTCCTTCCTTCCCTCTCTCCTTCCTTCCTTTCCACCCTTACATGCTTCCTTCCCTCTTTCCTCCCTCCTTCCCCCTCTCTCTTTCTCCTTTCTTCCTTCCCTTTTGTCTTTCCTTCCTTTTCCCTTCCCTGCACCCATTCCCTTCTACCCTTCCACTCTTCCTTCCATTCCTTCCTTCTCTTTTTCCTTCCTCCTTTCCTCCTGGAGGATGTTTAGTTGGGAGAAGAGACGGTAGAGAGGGAACATGAGAACCATGTTTCAAGATTTGAAAGGGTGTCCCATTGAGGAGGAGGAGACGGAAAACTGACTTTCTGCTGCTCTAGAGACCAGGGCACAAGGAGGCAATGGGTTGAAATGGCAGGGAAAGAGATTCACCTGAAAAGGATAGGAAGAACTTCCTGAAGAGTGGCATAAGCTGCCTGGGAATGTGGTGGAGTCTCCTTCTCTGGAGGCTTCTCCACAGAGGCTGTCTATCGGGAGTGCTTTGATTGTGCCTTCTTGCATAGCATAGGGTTGGACTGGATGGCTCTTGGGGGTCTCTTCCAGCTCTAGGATTCTAGGATTCTATTTCAGGAGTAGACAATACAGGGTCTAATGGATACACTTTTTCTCTCCCGTCCACCATCTCATCCTGACCCTTCTGGGATCCAGACGTTTCTTGTCTTTTCTTCACTTTCTGCCTCCGAAAGAGAAGAAGAAGGTGAAGAAAGGGCAGGAAGGGAGCTTGCAAAGAGTTCCCTCCTTCCCGCTTGGGTAGGCCTTCTTTAAAGCCCAGGATGCAAACCCACACCAGGTTGGTCGTATAAGTGATGGACTCTCTTTTTTGCAAGACCCACCTAAAGTGGCCTTTCTTTGGACAGAAATGGGGGAAGAGCTGCTGGTTTAATCCTCAAACGTGTAGTAACAACACGGAGTGGGATTCGGCTCTCCATCCCTGCCGTTCCTTAGCAACTGGGTTGCCAAGCCTGTGCTCACCGCTGAGAAGCGTGTGGCTTTGCTTCTTGACCTGCTGACCCTTCCATTTAGCCAGGCAGTGCACAGGACCCTATAGTTCCCTGAGGACCGAGGTCAAACCCATTGGGCACCAAATCCTCCATTCCAATCATCCTTTGTTTTGAAGCAGGTTGAAAATACTCCTCCACTGGCATCGTTTTGGAGAGCTGGCAATGGCCACATCTTTATCTTGACCTGCCAGACAGTGGGTGCCTTGCCCAAATGTCGGTGCTAATCACAGAATGGCAACATGAGGCTCATGGGCACTCAAAGGGCATCTAGCTCAGCCCTGACCTCGCCAGGCTCCCAAGGAAGACCAAATAGAAGCCTTCCCTTTAATCTTGATGGATCATGTCTCTAGAAGACCAGGGTTATAATCTCCACTGAGACAATCAAAGCCAGTGGGTGACGGATGGAACAAATTAAGAACTTTGGCACAAAAGCAAGGTGCTGGCTGCTGAAGCTGATGAGCAACTGCATTGCATTCTGTCAGATCCCTAAAAACTAGAGGAAAGCAAGAGTCATAGCCATTTTGTAACCAGGCAAAGACTGCAATGATCCAAAAAGCTATAGACTAGTCTCCTTGTTGTGCCATCTCTACAAAGTTCTGGAGAGACTTATTTTGCATAGAATTATGGGGGGGGGGGGGGGGGGAATAAAGCCATTTATGATACCATACCAAGCTGGTTTCAGAAAAGCCAAAAGCTGCACATCACAAGTGCTGAACCTGACTCAGCACATAGAAGATGGTTTTGAAAGGCAGCAGATTACAGGAGCTATCTTCACAGAGCTGTCAGCAGCATATGATAGTGTAAATTATTGCCTTCTCCTGAGAAAAAAATATAATATCACAAAGGACTACCATCTCACCCACTTAATTGGAAATCTACTACAGAACAGGAGCTTTTTTTGTTGACTTTCAAGGCCAGAGATGCAGATGGCGATAACAGAAGAATGGCCTGCCCCAGGGGAGCATGATTGCTCCATCAATGTATAACATTTGCACAAATGACCAGCCACTGCCAGAAGTGGAGTATCTTGCATTTGTCCCTGTTGAACTTCATTGTTAGTTTTGGCCAATCATCTCTCTAATCTATGAAGATAATTTTAAATTCTGCTCCTGGTTGGAGTATTGGCTATCCCTCCCAATTTGGTGTCATCTTCAAACTTGATAATAATCGGTGGAGGTCACAATTTCTCTGGTTGTGGGTGAACTACAACTTCCAGAAAAGAAGGTCAGTTATCCCCAAACCCCTCCAGGAATCAAATTTTGACATATCAGGTGCACGTGCCAAATTTGGTCCAGATCCATCAGTGTCTGAGTTCACAGTGCCCTCTGGATGTAAGTGAACTACAACTCCCCTAAATTAAAGTGAATTTTCCCCAAAGCCCTCCAGTATTTTTTGCTGGTCATGGGGACTCTGTGTGCCAAGTTTTGTCCAATTCCATCTTGGGTAGAGTTCAGAGTGCTCATTTATTGCAGTACCTACAACTCCAAAATGTCCAGGCCTATCCCCCTCAAAACCCACCAGCATTCAAATTTGGGCATATTGGGTATGCATGCCCAGTTTGGTCCAGATTCATCATTGTTTGGGTTCATAGTGCACTCTCCTATAGATCCCTCCAAAGGCCTCCAGTATTTTTTCTTGGTCATGAGGATCCTGTGTGCCTAGGTAGTTCCAGGTCCATTCTTGGTGGAGTTCAGGGTGCAGTTCTTAGATTGCAGGTGAACTATATATCCCAGTACCTAAACCTCCTATAAATCATGGTGAATTCTCCCCAAAACTCTCTAGTATGTTTGCCTTGTGCCATAGAAAAGAATAGAAACGGGTTAAAAGGGAGGCAGTGGATGGGGTCATGCAAATTCCACACCAATGGAGAGAATCAGAAACACTGGGATGTCTGTATTGGAGGAAAAACAGAAAATCTAGGATGGAATTGTCCTCGAATGAAAGCCTTCACGAGTGGTGGAACTCTCCCCAAACCTGTCTAGTATGTTCAGTTGCTGAACAATTCCTCTGTTTGCTATGTGGCATAGAAAAGAATAGGAAAGAGTTAAGGGAGAGGCAGTGGGCAGGGTCATGCAAAGTCCACACCAATGGAGAGAGTCAGAAATACTGGGATGTCTGTGGTAAAGGAAACACAGAAAATCTAGGATGGAATTGTCCTCGAATGAAAGCCTTCACGAGTGGTGGACAGGATGGTGTTTGTGAAGGACATTGGCAGGGTTCTTGTACTTGTTTACGACACTCTCTATAACCTGCAGTGTCATTGTAGGGAGATCCTTTGGTGTCTCCTGAGTAGTGGAAGCTATAGCTGTTTGTGGAGGCAGAAGCTTGTCTGTGCAAGTGGATATCCCAGTCACACACATACATATTTTGACTTTTATTATGTGTGTAGATAATGTTTATGATTATGTGTTTTTACCCACCTCAAGCCATAAGGAGAAGTGGGTAAGAAGCAAAACTGTTGTTGTTTTTGTTGTTGTTATCAGGTGTTTAGAAAACAGGAACAACTCCATGCATCCTAATCTGAGAGAAAAGATTAATCAACACAATGGAAGTCAATATAATGGAATATCCTTGCTATGTCTATTTTCAAAGGAGATTTCCCATTACTCTGCACTGTCACAAAAAGCAGGACCCATCTCTCCTGCCAATTCAGCATCTTCCATCTCTTATACATCCAGCTATATCGTCTGGGGATGATGGGAACTGTTGTTGAATCGATCTAGAAGACAGCTATTTTGGAGAGACGAAGGCCAGCCTAAAGTTGCCCAGTGTGGATTGCAGCTAGATGAGGAAATTGCTTGGTCACAGGCCATTGCTCTACCCATTTGTCCACACAGCCCTCCTGCTGAGTCCCGAAAGGGTGACTTACCACTTTGCCAGACTGTTTCCTTGCATTACCACTTGTCAACCTAAACAGACAGGTACATCTCCCTCCGGCGAAAATGAGCTGTGGCAATTGATTTTGGCTCCTTGCGCTTCTGTCCCAGGTAATGACTGTGATAAAGCAGGAGACACAGGGTTCCTGACAAATGGACGGAGAGCCTTCTTCCCGGAGCACCTTATTGACAAAAGCTGGCAACAAGATGGAGTAATCTCGGCCCGGCACAGGCATCATTCCAGCGAGCAAAATAGACATCGGTTTCAACACTTGTGCCGCCTTTCCACTTAGGTGAATTCCCTGTGATAGGAATGGAAAGGATATTGTTAGTTTTGGCCCAGGTCTCCTATTTCTCAGGGTCCTTTTGGATCCTGATGCTGCCCTCTGCGATATTCACTATTCTTCCCGATTGGGTGTCATTGGTACATTTGATGATAAGCCTGCCTTTTATTCAACTAACTAGCTTGGGTACTCTGCGTTGCCCGGGTTATTTGAAAAAGTCATTTTTGTAATTTTACAAAATGCATGAGGTTGTGGGAGAACTACAACTGACGTCATGCCAGGTTAACCCCAAGAAACTCAATCAGGACTTAAAGTTTGTTATGTAGGGCTAGATGCATCATCGGAGAGGTTCAGTGTGCTCTCTGGCTATAAGGTAAACTACAACTCCCACTATGATGGGTCAGTCCCCTCAAACCCCTCCAGTAGGATGAGTTAGTCATGGGGGTTCTGTGTGCCACGTTTGGTCCTGGTCCATTATTGGTGGAGGTCCCAGTTGCTCTGGTTTTAGGTGAACTACAACTCTCAGAAAAGAAGGCCAGTCCCCCAACCCCCAACCCCTCCAGTAATCAGATTTCAGCATATCAGGTATATGTGCCAAGTCTGGTCCAGATCCATCGGTGTTTGTTTTCACAGTGGTCTCTGAATGGAGGTGAACTACAACTCCCGCAAATCAAGGTGATTTTCCCTAAAATACCTTCAGGGTTTTTTTTGCTGGTCATGGGGGCTCTGTGTGCCAATTTTGGTCCAATTCCATCTTTGGTGAAGTCCAGAGTGCTCTTAGATTGCAGGTGAACTATACATCCCAGTACGTACAACTCCAAAATGTCCAGGCCTATTCCCCTCAAAACCCACCAGTATTCAAATTTGGGCATATCTGGTATGCAGGCCAAGTTTGGTCCAGATCCATCATTGTTTGGATCCATACTGAGCTCTGGATGTAGGTGAACTACAACTCCGATAAATCCCTCCAAAGACCTCCAGTATTTTTTCATGGTCATGGGGATTCTGTGTGGCAAGTTACTTCCAGGTCCATCGTTGGTGGAGTTCAGAGTGCAGATTGCAGGTGAACTATACATCTTAGGACATACAAATCTATAAATCATGGTGAATTCTCCCCAAACCTCTCTAGTATGTTCAGGTGCTGATCAATTCCTCTGTTTTCTGTGTGCCTTAGAAAAGAGTAGGAAGGGGTTACGGGAGAGCAGTGCATGGGGTCATGCAAATTCGACACCAAGGGAGAGAGTAAGAAACACTGGGATGTCTGTGGTAGAGAAAACATAGAAAATCTAGGATGGAATTGTCCCCGTATGAAAGCCTTCACTTGGTGGTGGACAGCATGGTGTTTGTGGAGGACATTGGCAGGGTTCTTGGACATGTTTATGGTGTTCGCTATAACCTGCAATATCCTGCGTGGTGATACCAAAAGCCGTTTTTGGAGGCAGAAGCTTGTCTGTGTAAGTGGATACACAGCCACACACAGAGAGATATATATTTTCACTTTTATTATGTGTGGGAACCCCCAATGGTGCAGCGGGTTAAACCACTGAGCAGCTGAATTTGCTGACCGAAAGGTCGGCGGTTTGAATTGGGGAGCAGGGTGAGATCCTGCTGTTAGCCTCAGCTTCTGCTAGCCTAGCAGTTCAAAAACGTGCAAATATGAGTAGATCAATAGGCACCGCTTTGGCGGGAAGGTAACAACGCTCCATGCAGTCATGCCAACCACATGACCTTGGAGGCATCTGCGGACAACAGCAGCTCTTTGGCTTAGAAATGGAGATGACACAAGAGTCAGACATGACTAGACTTAATGTCAAGGGGAAACCTTTACCTTTACCTTACAGATAGAGGACTTGAATAGCACTGGGAGCATGACAGAACCCTATGTTGCATCCAAATGGTCACATCTCTCCTGGATGAAGAGCAACCATCTCTGTTTACATCTTGCTTCCCTTTGAGAAGCAAATAAGGGAGGAGTTACACCCCTCCCTTGTACGATTACCTACACTTGACCTGGAATGGCTTCCCCTGCCTCTCTGTCGCTTGCCGTCTTTGGGCACAAAACACGGCCACCTTTGATTCCAGGGCTTTCCCCAAACCTCCAGACTGAGGTGCCTCGAAGCCATGAGTGTTAACAAGCCGCCTGCCAAGCTTTGTGAACCGACAGTAGGCACATAGCAGCAGCAAGGATTGCCAAGCTCTTTGCCGTCCCCGCTTTCTCCCCCTTCTTCCCCACTTTGTGTCCCATCCTAAAGGGCCGTGCCAAGCTCTTGCAGCTGAGGTGGAGGCTCCTGGCGCTCGAGCCGCTGTCCAAGGGCACCGTTGGCAGCGCCGCTGAAGCCTAACGCGCACGGACAGATGACTGCGCTTCTGACAGACTCCATCAGGCACATTCTGTTCCGGGGAGCAGATGGATGCTTGCTCCGAACTGGCAGTGCCAACCGCATGCACCTTTAACTCCATAGGCACTGGAGGCAAGTGAGTATAGTGAAGTACTGTGGAAGACCAGGGTTCAGCTTTGGGAAGGATTGAGGAGGATCCCACCTGAACATTAGGAAAACCTTCTTGACCATCAGAGCTGCTCACAGCTTTAGAGTTTGGGGGAGGTTCCTTCTTTGGGTCTCTTTCAACTTTAAGACTCTATAAGTCATTGCGTAGCTCATTCAATGGCAAGGTAGTCCGATCCCAGTGTGGAACCTTCTTGCACAGAAGCACTTTGTCACAGACATTGAAACACTTGAAGGCATGTGACAACATTGCAGGTAATCTTCCAAGAGACAGACTTATGTAGTGCTTTGTGTACTGGGCTAGGCAGAGGCGGCAGAGGCGGCCCTAGGTAATTTTCAAAGGTAAGCAAACAGTATTTTGGCGCCCCCCCAACCAACCACTGATATATATTTTCTGTTCGTCGTGGGAGTTCTATGTGCCATATTTGGTTCAGTTCCATCATTGGTGGAGTTCAGAAAGCTCTTTGATTGTAGGTGAACTATACATCCCAGTAACTACAACTCGCATATGTCAAGGTCTATTTTCCCCCAAGAGCACCTCAAGAGCGCCCCTGGGCAAGATCAACTATATTGCAAATGCTTACTTTGCATTATGGGTAGAGCTGCCCCAGGAGCTAGAAGATATGGAGAGGCATTCAGCTGCAGGCAGGCATGCGCTTTAAGGATGCTTCTTACCTACTTCTACTCTTGAGGGGAGTCGCTCAGTTGCAGGCAAGCGCCTGTGCTTTCTGAGCTTGCACACCACACACGCACTCTCTCTTTCCAAGGCAAGGAGGCAAATTCTGGTCTTCTTGCTCTAGAGAAGGTGCTCAGCTGTAGGCAGGCACCCTTGCTGGGCCTGCACACCACACACACACACACTCTTTCCAAGGCAAAGACGCAAGCTCTGGCTTTCTTACTCTAGAGGAGGTGCTCGGCTGCAGGCAGGCACCCATGCTGGGCCTGCACACCATACACACACACTCTCTTTCCAAGCCAAAGACGCAAGCTCTGGATTTCTTACTCTAGAGGAGGCGCTCAGCTGTAGGCAAGCACCCGTGCTGGGCCTGCACACCACACACACACACTCTCTCTTTCCAAGGCAAAGACATAAGCTCTGGCTTTCTTACTCTAGAGGAGGCGCTCGGCTGCAGGCACGCACCCATGCTGGGCCTGCACACTACACACACACTCTCTCTTTCCAAGACAAAGAAACAAGCTCTGGCTTTCTTACTCTAGAGGAGGCGCTCAGCTGCAGGCAGGTGCCTGCACTGGGCCCTGCACACCACACATGCACTCTCCTTTTCAAGGCAAGGAGGCAAATTCTGGCCTTCTTACTCTAGAGGAGGCGCTCGGCTGCAGGCAGGCACCCGTGCTGGGCCTGCGCACCACACACACACACTCTTTTTCCAAGGCAAGAAGGCATGGAGTGCCACATGCTCATGAAAGCAGGGGGCAGGGACAATGTTCTGCTCCTGCTTACTTTCGTGTCGAGCTGATTTTTGTACCAGGACGGGGCTTCCCATTACATGCTCCCAAAGATAAGGAAAGTAATGAAAGAACATGTATAACAAAGGGAAATGGATCCATGCACAAGCCTACCAAGCAGGTGTCTTTGGCTGGAGTTTCAGAGCCTGAGATAGACCGCTCCTGTGCAAGGAGGTTTTGAATATTTGAAAGAACAGCTTTGGCTGAAATAGGCACATTTTCAAGGTTCCCTTGTATGTGTTTTCTGATCAGCGTTATGAAGATCAATCTGCATATGTGGGAGATGGAGGGAGGGGTACAGATCCGCCCTCTCCGAGCTCAGCCCTGTTTGTCCTTACCTCTCCGATCCTTGCCTTCCATTGCTGACTCACAAGGGAAGCCATCATCCTGGCAATGCCAGCCTTCTTGGAAATCTTGAAATGATGGTTGCCTCCCATTACTGCTGACAAGGGAATGCTCATAAATTCCCTGGCAGGGTTCGTTCTTTTTTTAATTTAGTGGAGTGAGCCGGATGTGGGGAATACACTCCAGCCCTTGCTTCTCACGGTTGCAGAGAGCTGTCTCTTTTCGGTCTGTAGGGAGTGTAGCCGAGGGAGCAAGCAAGAGCTGTGTTTTAGGAGGAGGAGAAGAAACAGTCATTTTTGCTTTTCTGAATCTGAAATGGGATGCAGTTTTAGAGATACGTGGGCACCTGGCTTTCCTGCTGTTGATGTGGTGTAAAATCAATATAAAAGTGAAAGGAAATTACAGATTGAAAGCCACAAAGACATGAATGACAAATCTGTATTGAGTCATAATGCTGGCGTCAAATAAGAACTAAAGGATCAGCTGTATTCTGAGCTGTTTTAGTGAGCCTGATCAACTCCATCTTGACAATAGCCGAGACCTGCCCATGGCCTGTATTGGTTGCTGACCTCTGTCATTTGTGCCATGCTAGAAATGCTATCATCATTGTATTCATCATCATCAACATCATCATCATCATCATCATCATCTACTCTTATTGCAGGTCTCTATGACCAGCACTGAATGTATATAGGGCTTGTTTGTACTTTAAGAGGATCTTCTCAGGATCTCACACTACATTTAACAGCAGCTGTTTTCATAGATCTGTCAGCAGCATATGATACTGTCAGTCATAGCCTCCTCCTGAGAAATATATATAACATGACAAAGGACTACCACCTCACCCACTTCATAGGAAATCTGCTACAAAGCAGGAGCTTTTTTGTTGAGGTCCAGGGTCAGAGAAGCAGATTTATTTATTTATTTTATTTTATTTACTTTGCTTCTATACCGCTGTTCTCAGCCCGGGGGTGACTCACAGCGGTGTACAACATAGGAAAAACAAAATTCAAGACACAGTATAAAAACACAATTAACAATCCAGCATTATACAAAACATCGTCATTACTACGAAAACCATTCAGCGTCGTCTCATCGTCCTAATCACAATCCAGTATCATTTTCCGTTGTTCCATTCCTATCGTCATTACCAATCGTTGCACTTCTTGTTCGAACGCCTTCTTGAACAACCAAGTCTTTAATTTTCTGCGGAGTATCATCAAGGAAGGAGTCAGTCTAATGTCCACGGGAAGGGTGCTCCACAGCCGAGGAGCCACCACCGAGAAGGCCCTATCTCTTGTCCCCGCCAGCCGTGTCTGTGAAGCAGGCGGGATCGAGAGCAGGGCCTCCCCGGAAGATCTCAAAGTCCTGGCGGGCTCGTAGGTCGAGATGCAGTAGGATAGGTATCTTGGGCCGGAACCGACCAAGATGCGTTCGGATAGGTATTTTGGGCAGATGGCAAAAAGACAAGAACAACCTGCCTCAGGGGAGCATGCTTGCTCCATCAGTGTTTAACATTTACACAAATGATCAGCCACTGCCAGAAGGGACAGAGAGTTTCATCTTTGCTGATGATCATGCCATCACCACTCAGGGATCTTTGAAATGGTTGACCAGAAGCTCTCAGTAAGCCTTAGGTGCTTTTACTGACTGTTACAGGGAAAACCAGCTGATTCCTAATCCATCTAAAATATAGACATGTGCTTTTCACCTTAAGAACAGACAAGCATCCTGAGGTCTGAGATTACCTAGGAAGGAATTCCACTGGAACATTCCAGCACACCAAAATACCTGAGAGTCACTCTGGACCATGCTCTGACTTACAAGAACCACTGCTTGACTATCAAGCAAAAAATAGGTGCTAGAAATAACATCATACAAAAGATGACTGGCACAACCTGAGGATCACAACAAGATACACGGAAGACATCTGCCCTTGCACTTTACTACTCTGCTGCTGAATACGCATGCCCAGTGTGGAATACATCTCACCATATTAAAACAGTGGATGTGGCTCTTAATGAGATATGCTGTATTATTACAGGATGTCTACGCCCAACATCGCTATAGAAATTATACTGTTTAGCCGGTATTGCACCACCTGATATCAATCAGGAAGTAGCTGCCTGTAATGAAAAGATCAAGGCAGTGACATCTCTGGCCCATCCTCTCTTTGGATATCAAACAGCAAGCCAATGCCTTAAATCAAGAATTAGTGTTCTGAGATCTACAGAGATAGTCGCAGGAACACCTCAGCAAGTGAGAGTCCAAAACTGGCAGGCTAAAACCCAAAACCTCAAGCCATGGCTGATACCAAAAGAGACTCCCCCCTGGGCACACAGAAGGATGGGCAATCTGGAAGGTACTGAACAGACTGCGCTCTGGCACGAGATGCAAAGCCAACCTTCAGAAATGGGGCCAAAAAGTGGAGTCCACGACATGCGAGTGTGGAGAAGAGCAAACCATAGACCACTGACTACAGAGCAACCTGAGCCCTGCCACATGCACAATGGAGGACCTTCTTATAGCAAGACCGAGACACTCGAAGTGGCCAGCTTCTGATCAAAGGAAATCTAGTATAATGCCAGTTTTTGAACTTTGTTTGTGGTTTTTCTATACATTATAACTGTATTCTCAATTCGCTTCTGACATGATAAAAAAAACTACATGTAACCATAATATCTTAGGCCAATTAGGTATGGTTAGACACAGTTCGAGACCTGTGATCTGTTGTGGGGTGGAGGTGGCTTTGATTGTGCTTTTCCTGCCTGGCAGGGGGTTGGACTAGATGGCTCCTGCGGTCTCTTCCAGCTCTATGATTCTATGAGTTCCCGAAAACATCCTCTTCAACAACAATGAGTTCAAGTCCCCAGGGCCAGATCAACTACACCCAAGAGTACTGAAGGAACTAGCGGAAGTCATTTCGGAACCATTGGCAACCATCTTTGAGAGTTCTTGGAGAATGGGAGAAGTTCCAGCAGATTGGAGGAGGGCCAATGTGGTCCCAATCTTCAAGAAGGGAAAAAAGGACGACCCAAACAACTACCGTCCGGTCAGCCTCACGTCGATACCAGGCAAGATTCTGGAAAAGATTGTTAAGGAAGCGGTCTGCAAACATTTAGAAACAAATGCAGTCATCGCTAATAGTCAACATGGATTTATCAAAAACAAGTCATGCCAGACTAATCTGATCTCTTTCTTCGATAGAGCTACAAGCTGGGTAGATGCGGGGAATGCCGTGGATGTAGCGTACCTGGATTTCAGTAAGGCCTTCGACAAGGTCCCCCATGACCTTCTGGCAAGGAAACTAGTCCAATGTGGGCTAGGCAAAACTACGGTGAGGTGGATCTGTAATTGGTTAAGTGGACGAACACAGAGAGTGCTCACTAATGCTTCCTCTTCATCTTGGAAAGAAGTGACAAGTGGAGTGCCGCAGGGTTCCGTCCTGGGCCCGGTCCTGTTCAACATCTTTATTAATGACTTAGATGAAGGGCTAGAAGGCATGATCATCAAGTTTGCAGATGACACCAAATTGGGAGGGATAGCCAATAGTCCAGAGGACAGGAGCAGAATTCAAAACGATCTTGACAGATTAGAGAGATGGGCCAAAACTAACAAAATGAAGTTCAACAGTGACAAATGCAAGATACTCCACTTTGGCAGAAAAAATGAAATGCAAAGATACAGAATGGGTGACGCCTGGCTCGAGAGCAGTACGTGTGAAAAAGATCTTGGAGTCCTCGTGGACAACAAGTTAAACATGAGCCAACAATGTGATGTGGCGGCAAAAAAAGCCAATGGGATTTTGGCCTGCATCAATAGGAGCATAGTGTCTAGATCTAAGGAAGTAATGCTACCCCTCTATTCTGCTTTGGTTAGACCACATCTGGAATACTGTGTCCAATTCTGGGCACCACAATTCAAGAGAGATATTGACAAGCTGGAATGTGTCCAGAGGAGGGCGACTAAAATGATCAAGGGTCTGGAGAACAAGCCCTATGAGGAGCGGCTTAGGGAACTGGGCATGTTTAGCCTGAAGAAGAGAAGGCTGAGAGGAGATATGATAGCCATGTATAAATATGTGAGAGGAAGCCACAGGGAGGAGGGAGCAAGCTTGTTTTCTGCTTCCTTGGAGACTAGGACGCGGAACAATGGCTTCAAATTACAAGAGAGGAGATTCCATCTGAACATTAGGAAGAACTTCCTGACTGTGAGAGCCGTTCAGCAGTGGAACTCTCTGCCCCGGAGTGTGGTGGAGGCTCCTTCTTTGGAAGCTTTTAAACAGAGGCTGGATGGCCATTTGTCAGGGGTGATTTGAATGCAATATTCCTGCTTCTTGGCAGGGGGTTGGACTGGATGGCCCATGAGGTCTCTTCCAACTCTTTGATTCTATGATTCTATGAACAGGATACATTCTATTCTGCTCACATAGATCTTAGCTAAGAATTATGACATCTGCATTAGATATTGTTTCTGCATGTTTTGCTGTTAGCTGTGCAATTTCGAAGTCCTACAAAATACTGATGCTTGGGATACATTTTATATATCTTGACCAATATTGTGAGTAAGTTGGACTGAAATCAGTGCTGGCTTTGGTCAAAGTTATTGTTTGTCATCTGTCTACTTTCCAGTTTTGTTTCCCACAAACAGATGACATTCCACCCGTTAAGTCGTATATCAATAGAAATGCAATTTGGGGATGCTTAAAAGGGAGAATAAGGAAGCCAGTCAGATAGACAAATAGAATGGGATACACTTCTTCCTGAATGTATGTCACAGCCCAACAGAGATGGAGTCTTGTGTGTGTGATATAGCTATATAAAAAAGGGAATTTGTTTTGAGCCACTGCAACTGTTTCTAGGATACGGCAGCAGCAATTCAAAGTTGTATTTAGCAGCATCTTTAGCCCCTTCGCTCTCTCGCTGCTTCAAAGCCAAAGAACACTTGTAAAAATATGGAAAGCAGAAAACAAGAACAGATGGGAGCTGCCTTGTCAATGGGGCATAGAATCTCTTTTGGGTTGTGTGTGGTTTTGAAAAAATTATCCAAGGTGCTGAACCTGATTTCTCTGAATAGGTTCAGGACCTTTAGATATCGGAATGAATCCATCGCTGGCATGCAAGCCTCCAATCCCCACCAGTTGAAAGAAAGAAAGAAAGAAAGTGTTTTATGTTAGCCTGTTCATCCTGTGATTGTGTCTGATGTTCATGCTGATGCTCATGATGGGAATGTTGTTCATGCTGATGCTCATGATAGGAATGATGTTCATCCTGATGTTCATGATGGGAATGTTTCTGATGGGATTGGAGATGAGAGGCTGCTTGGGCCTGAGCTAAGTTCAGAAGGATTGTGGCGCAGCTGGCTGAGTGTCAGCTGCATTAAGATCACTCTGACCAAAAGGTCATGAGTTTGAAGCCAGCCCAGGTTGGAGTGGGTTTCCAACCAATTGTGTGTAGCCTGTTGTCGACCTTTGCAACCCGAAAGACAGTTGCATCTGTCAAGTAGGAAAATTAGGTACCACCTTAAAAAAGTGTGGGGAGGCTAAATTAACTGATTTATGAGGCCATAAAGAAGACTCCAGCAAAGCATTCCAGCGGGGAAGCATGCGGGGAATGCGGAAGTGCTTCATCAGCGTCGCAGATGGACGATGAAAGTGACAGCTCCCCCGGCGGCCAGAAAAAGTTAAATAGCCTCTGTGTATGTCTGCATATGTTTGTATGTCAAAAATTGGCATTGAATGTTTGCCATATATGTGTACACTGTAATCCTCCCTGAGTCCCCTGCAGGGTGAGAAGGGCAGAATATAAAAGCTGTAAATAAATAAATAATAAATAAGAGAGGCCTGAACCATTTCAGGAAGATTCACAAGGCCTCATTCCTGGAAAAGACTTTTGCCACTTTTCTCAGAGCAACTGTCTGAAAATGATGTTCAGATTGATTTGCCAGGAGCAGGAGTTAATGAGGGACAGGATAGTGAAACCTTGGAGAGAAAGCGAAGTTTTAGTAAACAGAGGCAGAGCTTTCAGAGTCTGAGGCAATCATGTCGTCTACAGGAAAAGAAAGATAACGAACCGTTATCTAGTGGGAAAGTCAAGAAGAATGCTTTCCTTTCAGTTTTGGGTTCTGGAAAAAGTTTAAAATGATTCATGGGAGTGAGTTGCCTCAATTGAGGCAACATTGTTATTTTATCAAGGTCTCGCTTTCAAGTGCTCTGAGTTTCACGTTCCAAGTTTTTGCCAAACTTAAGTTTTGCCTATGGGATTTTCCTGCTGTTTTGTTTCATGGTTTAAAATGCCTTGCTTCATGGATTTCTATGTACTAATGGATCTTGGTTCCCTTTGAAACTTATGGACTATCGGATTTGTTATTTATTTACTATATTTGCATACCTCCCTTCTCAGCCCTCTTGGATTTTGGACTTTTACTGTTTTGCTAGTTTTTTTATCTTTTACTGCATTGCCTACATATATTCTACAATAAAGTGCTTGCTGATTTTACCAAGCTGGTGTGGTGTTTGAGGTCAGAGGTGTTCCTGCTCCAGTGTATGACAGAAGGAAAGGAAACAAATTTTAGCTAAAGTGTGAGGAAATACCCTTTTCTTGTACTCACTTTCTTTAGGACAGGAATAAGCTACTGCCAGAAGCTAAGGGGCTGTTTTGTATAGGAGTGACAAATGCCAAGGTGTGTTGTCGCACGCTGGGCCTGTGCATAAGACTGTAGACAGGACATAAATTCTGTATGCCCAACGGGACGCCGGGGCTGCCTGAGATTAAAGGCCTTTGGATTTCCTTAAAACAGAGTCTTTAGATTGCTTAAAGGTTCAACAAAGTTCTTTATTATTGAAATCAAACAGGTACTTTAAGGCTTTCTTAATAGTCTGTTGGCTCTCTCTCAATCTTGTCCACAGGGAACAGGCACTATCTTCATAACTGTAACTAATGGGGAAATCCTTAACTTCTAATCTGGGCAGTCTGTCTTTGCCTTTTTTGGCGTGGAGCCCCTGCACCCGGTACCAACTGCTTCTGGCTTCCGCGAGTGACCCTTACGAAGCAGAGCTTTGTAGACTTCCAAAGGAAAAAGGAGTTCAGGTTTCGGTGATGGCTAGCTGAAGTCTCTCAGCAAAGGAGCTGTAAGGCTGTATAATCCTCGGCCAAGCTATGGGACCTTTCTCCCCGGCCAAGCTGTAAGGCTGTATATCTCCCAGCCAAGCCATGGGGCCTTTTCTCCCCGGCCAAGCTGTAATGCTGTATATCTCCCGGCCAAGCCGTAGAAGACAAAGCTTTCTACAGGAGCTCTTGGTTTTATGTCCTGTATGAAAAGCTTCTCTGTGTGGACTGGACCCAAAATGGCTCCTATTCCCTCCAAAACCCAAAAGGGGGGCTGGACCAGGGAACCTAACGATAATTGACAGTTGGCTTGCCCTATGATTGCAGCCAAAAGAAGCCACCTATCTGCAGAGTCCCTGAAACTTAGGACTACTACAAACATTCAATGCAAAGCAAACAAAATTGGAGCTCCTGGTACAGCTGTACCTGCATACAAGGTAATTCTGCAAGGGACAATCAGGCAAGTCTTACTTGAAGTTTCAGGTGGAAGCAGAGACCTGATCCAAAACTCAAAGTGGAAAATAGGCCTTGCCTGGACACAAAACCAAGAAAGATGAGTCCAAGATACACACCAAAGAGCCACAAAACTAGACACATCATAATGGGGAGTGTTGCAGCTATTGTTCTGCTGCAATAGAATGGCTTTGGCTGAGATAAAACAGCCCTAAATCAGCCCAGATGGTCTCATTAATTTAGCATCTTCCATTGAGAGTGGAGCAGTGTCTTTCCTGACTCTGTTCCTATTGGGGCTCAGAGGATGCTGGGGATTCTGAGTCTGAGTCTGTGTCTGTTCCTCAAGTTGAACTTCAGACAGAAATGTAAGCCATAGTTCACAGAGACAGGCCAGGGCTGACTGCTGCAAAAGAGATAGAGGGTGTTTCTCTTGAGAATTGGCCTTCCAGGTCTTCTCAGCCTTCAGTAGATGGGGAGTTTCCCCGTGATATAAAATTAGGTCTCTGTTCAGAGAGAACTAAGGAAAGGTTAATGAGAAGGTCAGAAAGAATTTGTGAGAAACTGTCCTTGAAGCACATATTTGTTGGGTCAGGTTCGATGCTGTTTCACTGGACTCTTCAGAGCAGACAACGTCATTTTGAAACCACGTTCATGACCAGCTCTCAAGCTCACCTATGTTCCTGTATGGATTTTTGCCTTGCTTAAGTTCTTGTTTTCATGCTATGGATTTTTGACTACGTAAGGCACATGTACCTTGTTATTTTGGACTTCATGTACCATGCTATTGTGGATTTCATGTTTCTTGTACCGTGGTTTCCATGGACATTACATTCTTGGATTATTCATATTTATATTTTGTACTATTGCTATTTTATGGCACCTTTTCTACTGGCCCCTTTCCCTTTTGTATATGCCTTTTGTAAATAAACTTCTGTAGTTAGCATCTACTGGACTCTGATGCTGGGTGAAAAGGTGTTCCTGACCCAGTGTGCAACAGCGCCTTGTACTTTAGTTTATGTTTATGTTCAGCACCGCTATACCATTCATCCCCCCCCCCCCCACCCTCGTTTAGCAATGTCAATGCCAAAAGAGGACTGGCAACCTCCTCTGTTTTGGATTAGGGCCTGTTACTGTGGCATCCCTCTACCCTTTCCTCATCTAATGAGGCTTCCTTCATGTAGGGCAGTGCTTCTCAACCTTCCTAGTGTCGCGACAACTTAAAACAGTTCCACATGTTGGGGTGACCCCCAAGCATAAAAATTATTTTCGTTGCTAATTCATAACAGTGATTTTGCTACCGTTATGAATTGTAATGTAAATATCTGATATGCAGGATGTATTTTCATTCACTGGACCAAATCTGGCACAAATATCCAATACGGCCAAATTTGAATGCTGGTGGGGTTGTGTGGTTGATTTTGTAATTTGGGAGTTGTAGTAGTTGGGATTTATTGCTAACCTACAATCAAAGAGCATTCAGAACTCCACCAGTTATAGAATTGAACCAAATTTGGCACATAGAAACCCCATGATCAACAGAAAATACTGGAAGGGTTTGGTGGGCATTGACCTTGCGTTTTGGAGTTATTGTTCACCATGGAAACCCACTGCGTGGCTATGGGTGAGTCACACTCTCTCAGACTCAAAGGCACACAACAATTGTTATGTGATGTCATGGACAGGTCAAATTCCTCACTTCCAAAGCTGGGACTGAGAGTCATAGCATCATAGAGTTGGAAGACCCCAAGGGTTATCCATTCCATCCCCATCCTGCCAATTAAAGAAGACACAATCTGAGCCCTCCTGACAGATGGCCATCCAGACTCTGCTTAAAAACCTCCAGAGAAGAGTGTTCCACCGGACCAAGGCAAGATATCTCCACTGCCTTCTGACTCCTTGGACAAATCCTTTCAAATTCAGACTAAAACCTGAGGCGGATTCCCCGCAGTGTTGACATGGAAACTTACAGCTCAATGTCACCTGCTAGAACCCAAGGTTATCCTTGTCATCTTTATGTAAATGCCTATGAGTCTGCACCGTCCGGAGCATATGTGTACCATGCCATTGCCCGCTTGAGCTATTTCCTTCCCTGTCGATCCAGGGAGCCTGATTGCTTGGGAACCATTACCCACCTGGTCCCCATCTTTCTTCATCCACCGGTGCCATTCCTCCAATCGTGCCCGCATGGCAGAAGCCTCATGAAATAAGGCCTGAATGTTTCCCAAAAGGAAAGAGACACAGAGCGAGAAAGAAAGGGGGAGAGGGGAAAAAAATCAATCTCTTCTCTATTAATTTGGGTCCCTTCAGATTTATCGCCGTCTTTTTGCATTGGCAGATCAAAGGCAACTGGCAGCCTCTCAAATAACCTTTTTAATTTCGAGATGGGCTGGGAGAGAGGCTTGGCCTGGGGAGGCGTGTGGCTCCGTTCCATTCCCAGTCCTGGCGGATGAGAGGCAAGGGCTGACCTCAACAGGCCCATAAATAGCTGTCCCGATCCATTTCAACCCATGCTGTTTACACAGATGGGTAGAAGCTATCTGTCAGGGACCTCTAAGGTGTCCCAATTATTTGGCAATAGGGTACTATTAAAACAGTGGTTTCCAACCTTTTTTTGACCAGGGACCACTTGACCAGGGTCCACTTTGACCAGGGACCACTTGGCCAGGGACCACTTGACCAGGGGCCACTTTGATCAGGAACCATTTTTACCAGGGACCACTTGACCGGGGACCACTTGACCAGGGACCATTTTGACCAGAGACCACTTTGACCAGGAATCACATGACTGACCAAGGACCGTTTTGACCAGGGACCACTTTACCAGGAACCACTTTACCAGGAACTACTTTGGCCAGGGACCACTTGACCAAGGATCACTTTGACCAGGGACCACTCTCCAACAGTAGTACCAAAAGGGTTATGAATCAAAGGGCAGGTTCTATCAAAGAGGGGAGAATGATGGTGAGAGGAAGGACCTGCTTGATGTAGGCCAAAACTCTTGAACTGTGGGTCCCGGTTCCAAATGGGGTCCCCCTTTGCTCGGTGCTGTGGTTGCGAAAAAATTGGCAACGTTAGAAGTTTGCTGAATGCCACCTAGTGGCTGTTTTAGATGTTTACATGAATCTGTTAGCGACAGTGTTCCGTGTTCGCAATGGACTCTGCAAAAAATCAGCCTGTTTAGCAAGCCTTGCAGATGCTGATTTGCTATTCGCAAATGTTTGATTATTTTACATCTATTTTATATACTTGCATACCCAGGGCTGCGTAAAAAGGTCTTTGGAAGGGGGGAGGGGCAAAGAAGCTCTGATATAGATGACACCAAAAGGAGAGGGATAGGGTCAGACCCCAGTGAATGGGAGAGCTGGGCCTAAACAAAAAGAATTTCAACAACAAGGAAAATGTTCTGTACTACATGAATTGAAATGTATGGATATTGCATGAGTGACCCTTGCTTGAAAACAAAACATGTAGAATTATAGAATCACAGAGTTGGAAGAGACCTCATGGACTATCCAGTCCAACCCCAATTTGACAAGAAGCAGGAAAATCGCATTCAAAGCACCCCTGACAGATGGCCAACCAGACTCTGTTTCAAAGTCTCCAAAGAAGTATCAGAAATATTAAAAAATTAACTGAGTATTTTTGATTACAAAAGTATGAGTCACGCATTGAAAGAGTTAGCAGCCTGAAGCCTTTTGGAGTTAGTGGGCCAAAGCTAGCATCACCCTGAGGAGAGTGAGTGGGCCAAAGCCTGTTAAAGTCATGGGACCAAAGCCAGTTTCGTCCTGAGGACAGTGAGTAGGCCGAAGTCTGTTAGAGTCAGTGGGCCAAAGCTAGTGTCATCCTGAAGAGAGTGAGTAGGCCGAAGCCTGTTAGAGTCAGTGGGCCAAAGCTAGCATCATCCTGAAGAGAGTGAGTAGGCCGAGGCCGGTTAGAGTCATAGGGCCAAAGCTAGTGTCATCCTAAAGAGAGTGAGTAGGCCAAAGCCTGTTAGAGTCAGTGGGCCAAAGCTAGTGTCATCCTGAAGAGAGTGAGTAGGCCGAGGCCGGTTAGAGTCATGGGGCCAAAGCTAGTGTCATCCTAAAGAGAGTGAGTAGGCCAAAGCCTGTTATAGTCAGTGGGCCAAAGCTAGTGTCATCCCGAAGAGAGTGAGTAGGCCGAGGCTGGTTAGAGTCAGTGAGCCAAAGCTAGTGTCATCCTGAGGAGAGTGAGTGGGCTGAGGCCTGTTAGAGTCAGTGGGCCAAAGCTAGTGTCATCCTGAGGAGAGTGAGTAGGCCGAAGCCTGTTAGAGTCAGTGGGCCAAAGCTAGTGTCATGCTGAAGAGAGTGAGTAGGCCGAGGCTGGTTAGAGTCAGTGAGCCAAAGCTAGTGTCATCCTGAGGAGAGTGAGTGGGCTGAGGCCTGTTAGAGTCAGTGGGCCAAAGCTAGTGTCATCCTGAGGAGAGTGAGTAGGCCGAAGCCTGTTAGAGTCAGTGGGCCAAAGCTAGTGTCATCCTGAAGAGAGTGAGTAGGCCGAAGCCGGTTAGAGTCATGGGGCCAAAGCTAGTGTCGTCCTGAAGAGAGTGAGTGGGCCAAAGCCTGTTAGAGTCAGCAGAAGCGTCCTCCCTCCTTTCCTCTGTGATTTCCACACTCCTCTTCTGCATCTGGGCCCTTCCTGTTTGGCCGCTCTTAGCCCCGTGGCATTGCTTTGCCTTAACCCTTTGAGACTGTTGTTAGTATTCTAGGTGTCTAGTGCCGCATCGGACGGGTAACAGTAAGAGACTTCATATTATCCAACATTTTAGTTTATCCAATGTTCTGCCACCCCGTTTATGTCGGATAAGCGAGACTCTACTGTATGTGTGTGTGTGTGTGTATATATATATATATATTATTAATTATTATATTCAGACACAGGTTCGTAGCTTGGGAGTGATCCTGGACTCATCACTGAGTCAGGAACCAGGGGAGCTTTTGCACAGTTAAAACTTGTGCGCCAGCTGTGCCCATACCTTGGGAAGTCTGGCCACAGTGGTCCACACTCTTGTTACATCCCAAATAGATTACGGCAACGCACTCTACGTGGGGTTGCCTTTGAAGACTGTTCGGAAACTTCAACTAGTCCAACAGGTGGCAGCCAGATTACTAACTGGAGCGACATACAGGGAGTATACCACCTCTCGTTGTGTCAGCTCCACTGGCTGCCAGTCCACTTCCAAGCACAATTCAAAGTGCTTGTCTTGGTCTATAAAGCCCTATACGATTCCGGCCCAGCTTACTTGTCCGAATGTATCCCCCTCTACGTCCCGCCTCATAGTTTAAGATCATCCAGGGAGGTCCTGCTCTCGATCCCGCCAGCTTCGCAAATGTGTTTGGCGAGGATGAGAGACAGGGTCTTCTCGGTGATGGCCCCCCACCTGTGGAACTCGTTTCCCAGTGAGATTAGGTCGGCTTCATCCCTCCTGTCTTTCAGGAAGAAACTGAAATCATGGTTCTTTTGGACAGCAAGCATAATAGCACTTTGGATGTGGAATTGGACTGGAATGGCTATATGGCTGACAATTTTTTTTATTTTCTTTTAATCTAATGATTTATTTATTGTTTTAAACTGTTGTTATATTGTTGCATTTGCTTTTATGCTGCAGCATCAAATTGCTGCCGAGTGTGAGCCGTCCTGAGTCCCCCCTCGGGGGTTGAAAACGACGGGGTAGAAATGCTGGAAATAAATAAAATAAATTACAAATATATAATAATGATGTCATATAAATTTTATTATTGTTTTTCTTTGCTCCCAACTGCCCTATGGTGTGCATTTGGGACATAGTTTTAGTCCCTTTGACATGGAGGTTGGACTCAATGGTTCTTCCCTTCCTAAGCTACAATTCTGTGATTCATAGGAAGCCCCGCTGTGAATTATTTGGGGATTATCCATCCATCCCACATCAGTCTTCCCAGTTTCAGCTTCCTTTGCCTCCGCAGATTTGTTAAACGGAGTGAAACAGTACGCAAAAACAAAAGATTGACATTTCCCCAGCATCTGGTTGGCTTGAGACGATCCAAGGCTGACCGAAAGACCGGGCAGAAGGTGACATTTGTCGGGAGGATTATGCCGAAAAGAACATACTTTTAGGGGGCAAAGGGATGGGGAAGCCTGCCTTCTCCTGATCCTTGTTAAGCTTATTAAAACCAGGCCTTGATCCAGACTTCTTTATGGTTAGATCCAGTTAATCTGGAGCTGGAGGCGTTGGGGTCTTTATCTACAGCAAGAGACGTACAACTTCGTCCTTTTGCCTTGGCGCGACTGGGAGGAGCAATCGCTGAACATGTTGAGAATTCCGTTCTCTTCCCATCTTTCATCTGGGGAGAAAGGTAGACAAAAGAATGAGGAAAAAGTAACTTCCTTTGGACAGGACAAAAGGGTTTGAGTGTAGGGCTAGGATGCCCAGGAGACCCTGTTTGGCCTTCTAATTTTTGTTTCTGAATTTGGCCTCTATTCCCAAATTTGGGGAGGTTTTTTGAAATGAAATCCTTGCATAGTTAGCTGGACGATGAAGCCATAACGGGTTTTAGCCCAAACGTTAAAAGAAGCCAAAAGAAATAGATACAGAATGGGAGACAATGCCTGGCTCGAAGGCAGTACATGTGAAAAATATCTTGGAGTCCTTGTGGGGAGGAAGGTGGACATGAGAATCCGAACGGATTCTCCCCTATGAACCATCAAGGTTATTAAGATCTTCAGGAGGGGCCCTGCTCTCGGTCCCACCCCCTTTGCAATCGCGTCTGGTGGGGACGAGGGACAGGGCCTTCTCGGTGGTGGCTCCATGGCTCTGGAACTCCCTTCCACTAGAGATTAGATCTGTCCCTTCCCTCCTGTCATTTAGAAAGCTACTAAAAACCTGGCTTTATAATATGGCATTTGACGAGTGAGTCAATAACCCTGTGCATACGGAAGGATGGTGATGAATCGTAACTGTATTTGACGACTTGGCTTGTGTAATGTGATGAGGTATTTTTATTGTATTTTAGGTTTTAATGTTTAATGATGATCTATCGTATTGTGTTTGTATTGCTGTGGTTTGAATATATGTTGTGAACCGGCCTGAGTCCCTCTCCGGAGGTGGAGAAGACCGGTATATAAAACCTCTAAATAAATAAATAAAATAAAAAGCCAATGGGATGTTGGCCTACATAAATAGGAGCCCAGTGCCTAGATCCAGGGAAGTCATGCTCCCCCTCTATTCTATTCTGCCTTTGTCAGACCACTTTACCTGGATCACACTCTGTCCAATTCTGGGCACCACAGAATTGGAGATGTTGACTCTAAGCTGGAAGGGAGATATTGACAGAGGGTGCATGATGATCAAAGGTCTGGAGAACAAGTCCTATGAGGAGTGGTTTAAAGAGCTGGGCATGTTCAGCCTGCAAAAGAGGAGACATGATGAGGACCATGGGTAAATATGTGAAGGGAGGTCATAGGGAGGAGGGAGCAGGCTTGTTTTCTGCTTCCCTGGAGACTAGGACGCAATGGAACAATGGCTTCAAATTACAGGAAAGAAAGGAGATTCCACCTGAACATGAGGGAGAATGTCCTCACTGTGAGAGAGAGCTGTTCATAAGTGGAACTCTCTTTCTGCCCTGGAGTGTGGTGGAGGCTCCTTCTTGTTGGGTGCGTGGGCTTGTTAACAAAAGAGCCTCCTCATAAATGTACGGCAGAGTAACTTATTAGTAACAGTGTGACGCAGCACCAGTAGCCCAAAGTGATGAAAAGAACAAAAACACACAGACCAATGTTATCTCTTCCATAGGAGGTTTTCTTTGTAGTAAAATAATATAATTGCACTATTTACAATAACAAGATTTCTATAACACAAATAAACAAATACATAGTAGCTTTACATGCAGCAGCCTTCACGCTGGAGCTCCACACCCAAGGCTTTACTCTCATACCAGGCCTTCCTTATACTGACTCACATTATTGTTTTTGAACTGCTAGATAGGCAGGGAGTTTCAGAAAAACATCTATTTCTGCTTCATTGACTATTCTAAAGCCTTTGACTGTGTGGATCATAATAAATTGTGGCAAGTCCTTGGTGGGATGGGCATCCCAAGCCACCTTGTCTCTCTCCTGAGGAATCTGTACAAGGACCAAGTGGCAACAGTCAGAACTGACCACGGAACAACAGACTGGTTCAAGATTGGGAAAGGCGTACGGCAAGGCTGCATACTCTCACCCAACCTTTTTAACTTGTATGCAGAACACATCATGCGATGTGCGGGGCTTGATGAATGCAAAGCTGGGGTGAAAATTGCTGGAAGAAACATTAACAACCTCAGATATGCAGATGACACCACTCTGATGGCCGAAAGCGAGGAGGAGCTGAGGAGCCTTCTAATCAAGGTGAAAGAAGAAAGTGCAAAAGCTGGGTTGCAGGTAAACATCAAAAACACCAAGATTATGGCAACAAGAATGATTGACAACTGGAAAATAGAGGGAGAAAATGTGGAGGCCGTGGCAGACTTTGTATTTCTAGGTGCAAAGATTACTGCAGATGCAAACTGTGGCCAGGAAATCAGAAGATGCTTACTTCTTGGGAGGAGAGCAATGTCCAGTCTCGATAAAATAGCAAAAAGTAGAGACATCAGACTGGCAACAAAGATCCGCCTAGTCAAAGCCATGGTATTCCCTGTAGTAACCTACGGATGTGAGAGCTGGACCTTAGGGAAGGCTGAGTGAAGGAAGATAGATGCTTTTCAACTGTGGTGTTGGAGGAAAGTTCTGAGAGTGCCTTGGACTGCGAGAAGATCCAACCAGTCCATCCTCCAGGAAATAAAGCCCGACTGCTCATTGGAGGGAAGGATACTAGAGACAAAGTTGAAGTACTTTGGCCACATCATGAAGAGACAGCAAAGCCTAGAGAAGACAATTATGCTGGGGAAAGTGGAAGGTAAAAGGAAGAGGGGCCGACCAAGGGCAAGATGGATGGATGGTATCCTTGAAGTGACTGGACTGACCTTGAAGGAGCTGGGGGTGGTGATGGCCGACAGGGAGCTCTGGCGTGGGCTGGTCCATGAGGTCACGAAGAGTCGGAGATGACTGAACGAATGAACAACAACAAGATAGGCAGGAGCTAGGTCTAATGGCAGAAGCTCACAGCAACCCACGGCTTGAACTGCCAACCTTCCAGTCTGCAAGATTTTCTGCAGCTGGCAGTTTAACCCGCTGTACTACCGTGGGCCCAGTACTTTTGGAGTGCAGCCCTCCATGGTTTCCTAAGAGGATGTTGTATTATCGTGCCCTCTGCCTTGATGGATCATAGAATTAGAAAAGATATCCTAAGGCAATCCAGTCCAACCACATTCTGCCAGGCAGGAAGACATAATCAAAGCCCTCCTGACAGATGGTCACCCAGCCTCATAGACACCAACAGGCCGATGGAGAAATTGGGCCATAGAATCATTGAAAGGAACCCCAAGGGCCATCCAATCCAACCCCATTCTGCCAAGCAGGAAAACACAATCAAAGCCTTCCCGACAGATGGCCATACAGCCACTGTTGAGAAACCTCCGGTGAAGGAGGCTTCACCAGACTCTCAGGCAGTTCAGTGATTTCGAGTTCAGTGCAGTCTTCTGTCTTGGTCATGGATTTCTTCCTAACATTTCCTACAGATACCGCTGAATGAGTCTTCAGTCTGAGAAACAGACATCCTGAGTCTTCAGTTTGAGAAACAGACATCCGCCAAGGAGAAGAAAAAAAAAAAAGAATATGGCCTAGGAACATCATAATATGCCCCAGATTGCAAAAGTGATGGAAATGGGAGAGAAGGCAAGCAAAGACAGCCTGTAGCCATTTGCTTTTGCCTGCGTCTCCTGGGAAAGGTGAGAGTCTAACATCTCTTCTCTCCCACTGCTGAGTTTATAGACTGCAAACACTTCTTATTCTTATCATCATTAATGTTACCGAGTGTGAGACCCCTCTCGCTGGTGTCATGGCGGGGACAAGCTGCAATTGGTGAGAACTCTTTATCTTCTTAAACTCCTGTTTTGAGGAGGATCAGCGGAGTGGAGGAGCCCTTTATTATTAGCTTGGGTACCCAGTGTTTTATGTTTGTGGAAGACATTGGCAGGACTATTGGACATGTTTACAGTTCTTTCTATAACCTGCAATGTCATTGGAGGGAGGGCCATTGGATCTCCTGCGTAGTGGGAACTAAAGCTATTCATGGAAGCGGGAGCCTGCCTGGATAAGTGGACACCCCAGCCACACACATCTATATAAATAAAAATGTAATGTTAGTTTGTAGCATTAACACGATTCAAAAACCACTGGACGAATTGACGCCAAATTTGGACACAATACACCTATCAGGCCAACGCGTGACCATCACTCATAAAAACACTGAAAAACACAGCGGAAGAGACTTAAAAAGCCAAAAAATAAAAAATACATTACAGCACATGCACAAAACCACAAATATATGAAAACACACATATATACACATATACACAAATATATACACACACATATACACATATATACACAAACAAAATACATATACACAGACTGGGTCACAGAAACGCGTGGCAGGGGATAGCTAGTACATACATGTTTTCACTTTTATAATGTGTCTAGATATTGCTTCTAACCCTTTAATAAAATGGTTATTCTTCACTCTTGCTTCTCTACCCCCCCCCCCTTTCGCCTTTTGAGTCCTCTTCCTCCAACTTCCACCTTCCACAGCCAGCCTTGTGGCCCCCACGGCCCTCCACGGCCCTGGAACGGGGCTTATTATCTCCCTCTCCCCCTCGCAAAGCACCCTTTGGTCACCCCGAACCCCTTCGCCAACCTCCTACCCCCATGGATGCCTCAACGGGAGTCCTGTTATCCACGGATCTGTATTTTTCCCTTTTAATGTTTATATTGTATATCTCGGTGTAAAACATCTTTGAGAAAGCATGCTACCAACCAAGTTCTTGTGAACTTCCCATTCAGAGGGTTCCCTTGGTATCCACGGACCCTCATGTGTTTTTTTAATCTGTTATGTTTGTATTTTACTATAAACATCCTTTTGGAGAAGTTATGCCACCAACCAAGTCCTGTGATGACCTTCCCCCCACATCTCCTGACCTGGGAAGCCCATCCAGCTGTCTTCCTGGGCATCATTGGCATCAGAAGGACTGAATCACCCATCATCTTCAGGCCTGTCCATCTCTACTGGCCCCATCTAAGTCGTCGACTGTGCAGAGGGTGACAGGATCCATTCACAGTGCCGCCCGTCCTTTGTTTCAGTCGCTTGGACGAAACATTCATCTGGTGTACTGGTACTGACTACCAGTACACCAGGAGGTCATGCCCCATTCTCCAACAATGACATTTCCCCTTTTCCAGGAACTGACCCCTTAACCCTGTCAACATGGACAATATTTCTGCTTTTGGACTCAATAGACACAGGACCCATTCGCTGGGGACTCATATTGCAATCATCTTCACAATAAACCACATGGGATCTGATGGCCCCTCATTGTTCGTCCCAAAGCAGAGACAATGTAATTCAATCATGAAACTATGTCTCCTTTGTCAGAAGTTTCCATCCTGCCCCTTGTCGGCCATTGGAGAGCAGGAATCTGAATTGGGAGTAGGGAATTTTCTCCTAGTGGTCAGCGAGCGCCGCAGTTCCGCCTCTGCAAGGACTCCTCATGACGTCAATGCAGCTTAGCCAGTCGTGGCAAAACCAGCTCCAGCTGGGTGGGAGTAGCAATTCCAAAGAGTTTGGCTATTTTGAACTGTATGGCATCTCAGCTTACTTTGGTGGATATCTGTGTGCTGGCATCACTTCAGCTGACTTAATAAACACCTCAACTGAGAAGAAAGGGGGAAAGGAGAAGGAGAAAGCAGAAACCGGGACATTTTTAAAGCCACTGAAAAAGTGGGCTAGCAGAAGATGAAATGGGATTCTCTGCCAAATTGTGAGAGTCAGAAAGAAAGTCCTGTATAGACTACTGCAACTCGCTCTACGTGGTGTTGCCTTTGAAGACTGTCCGGAAGCTTCAAATGGTCCAACGAACGGCAGCCAAATTGCTAACAGGAGTGGTGCTCAGGGAGCGTACAACTCCTCTGTTGTGCCAGCTCTACTGGCTGCCAGTTTGCTACTGGGCACAATTCAAAGTGCTGGCTTTAGCCTATAAAGCCCTGAACGGTTCTGGCCAAACTTACATGTTCGAATGTATCTCCCCTTATGAACCATCTAGGACCTTAAGATCATCTGGGGAGGCCCTGCTCTCGTTACCTCCTTTGTCACAAGTACATTTGGTGGAGACGAGAGACAGGGCCTTCTCGGTGGTGGCCCCTCAGCTGTGGAACGCCCTCCCTATAGATATTAGATTGCCCCCCCCCCCCTTTAACATTCTGGGAAAAAGTCATGACGTGGCTTTTTGAACAAGCATTTGCAAATTCAGAGTAACTGATACAGGAAAATGGAACGACTAGACAATGAGTCCAGACAACATTTTTAACAAGGAGGCACTATGAATTTATATTTTACTAGCAGTCCCCTGCCACATGTTGCTGTGGCCTAGTCTGGTGATCTTGAAAATAAAGTAATGAGAAAGTGTTGGTTTCTAATATATGTAATTTCTATATGCTTGTAGGGTAAACAGTATTTCTTGTTGTTTCTTTCCTGTGTTGATGTGAAGAGTGTCTGGTTTGCCTACTCTGGAACATGCAACATATAATTGTCCTTTTTTAGGGGCCCCTTTCAAATCTTTGATACTGCATCTGTCATATACATATATGTGTGTGTGGCTTGATGGCCCTTTGTCAGGAGGCCTTTGATTATGTTTTCTTGCCCTGGTGAAGGGAGTTGGACCGGATGGCCTTAAGGCAGTATTTCTCAACCTGGAAAGTCAAGACCCCCCAGGGGAGGGGGTGTCAGAAGGGTCACCAAAGACCATCAGAAAACACAGTATGTTCTGTTGGTCATGGGGGTTCTGTGTGGGATGTTTGGCCCAATTCCATTGTTGTTGGGGTTCGGAGTTCTCTTTGATTGTAGGTGAACTATAAATCCCAGTAACTACAACTCCCAAATGTCAAGGTCTATTTACCCCAAACTCCATCTGGGTTTATATTTGGGTATATTGAGTATTCGTGGCAACTTTGGTCCAGATCCATCATTGTTTGAGTCCACAGTGCTCTCTAGATGTAGGTGAACTACAATTCCAAAACTCAAGGTCAAACTCTTCTAGTGTTTTTTGTTGGTCATTGGAGTCCTGTGTTCCCTGTTTGGTTCAATTCCAACGTTGGTGGAGTTCAGAATGCTCTTTGATTATAGGTGAACTATAAATCCCAGCAACTACAACTCCCAAATGAAAAAATCAAAAATTTTTGAGTGATGGTCACACCTTGTGTTGTGAGACGTTTTGTTGCCAAATTTGGTGTGATTTCGTTCATTGGTTCTTTTGTTTTTAAGGTAGTCATTACACACAGAGCATTTATACATATATAGATGATGATGATTGATTGATTTGTTTGCTTTTTATTACATGTTATGTTTCAATTGTATTTAAGACATTGTAAGCATTGAATTCTGCCCTGTTAACCACCTTGAGTCGCCTGCGGGCTGAGAAAGGCAGTATGCAAATACAGTAAATAAATAAATAGCGGTAAAGGGCCTCAGTACATTATCCAATCAATAGCCCAGTGTTCCCCAGCCCTTTTTTCACAAATTTTCGAGCAGAGCATCTAAAATGCTCAGGGATGAAACCAGGGGCCTTTTGAATGCAAAGCATGCCTTCGGCTGCTGCTCTGTTGCCCTCCTTTGCAAAACCCGGCCAATTTGTCCTTTCACAAATTCAGCTTCGGCCGGACCTTGTTAAAGCATTGGTGGCATGCGGACTGCAAATGTCAAGAGGAGCCTACTATAAAACCTCCCTTTTCATCCCCCACCCCCAACATCCAGCTTTCTCTATTTCTCTCCTGTTTTATTGTGCAAAAGTGTTGCCATTGCTACGGCCTTGGAGAGAAACCGCAGTGGCAAAGTTTGTATGGCGAAAAAGAAACCAGTGCATTTGAATAATGGGAGAAAGGTTTGGAGGGAGGAAAGCCTTCTCTTTGGGGGCTCTAGGCTTGCAATTGGAGGCATCTATACTGTTAAATTAATGCAGTTCAACGCCACTTGAACTGCCCTGGCTGAAGGCTATGGAATCATGACAGTTTGGTGAGGCACTAGACTCTTTGGCAGAAAAGGCTCAAAACCTTGCAAAACAACAACTCCAGTGTTTCTATTGCATTGAGCAATTAAAGTGGCGTCAAACTCCATTCATTTGACAGTGTAGGTATGACATCGGAGTAGGTGGGTATCCTACTTAGAAACAGAAGAACGGCCTGCCCCAGAGGAGCTTGTTTAACATTTAAACAACAATGTTCAACATTTACACAAATGATCAGCGACTGCCAGAAGGGACAGAAAATTTCATCTATGCTGATGATCATGCCATCACCACTCAAGCAGGGAGCTTTGAAATGGTCAAAGTGAAGCTCTCCGAAGCTTTAGGTGCTCTTATTGCCTATTACAGGTAAAACCAGCTAATTCCTAATCCATCTAAAATGCAGATGTGTGCTTTCCGTCTTAAGAACAGCTCAGAGGATTATCTGGGAAGGAATCCCACTGGAGCATTATAGCACACCAAAATACCTGGGAGTTACTCTGGACTTATAAGAAGCACTGCTTGAATACCAAGCAAAAAGTAGGTGCTAGAAATAGCATCATACGAAAGCTGACTGGAACAACCTTGGGAACACAACCAGACAAAGTTAAGACATCTGCCCTTGCGCTTTGCTACTCTACTGCTGAATACACATGCCCAGTGTGGAACACATCTCACCACGTTGAAATAGTGGATGTGGCTTTTAATGAGACATGCCACGTTGTCACAGAATGTCTACACCCTACACCACTGGAAAAATTGTACTGTTTAGCCAGTATTGCGCCACGTGATATCCTTTGGGAAGTAGCAGCGTGTAATGAAAGGACATCTTCGGCCCATCCTCTGTTCGGATATCAGCCAACATGCCAACGACTTGAATCAGAAACAGCTTCCTACAATCTACAGAGGTACTTGCATGAATACCTCAGCAAGCGAGAGTCCAAAACTGGCAGGCAAAAACCCGGAACCTGAATCAGTGGCTGAGACTGGATGAGAAACAGCCTCCTTGACACACAGAAGAGTGGGCAACCTGGAAGGCGCTGAACAGACTGCGCTCTGGCACCATGAGATGCAGAGCTAACCTTAAGAAATGGGGCCGCAAAGTGGAGTCTACGACATGCCAGAGCGGAGAAGAGCAAACCACAGACCACTGACTACAGTACAGCCTGAGCCAAGCCACGTGCACAATGGAGGACCTTCTTACAGCGACACCAGAGGCACTGCAAATGGCCAGCTTCTGGTCAAAGGACATTTAGCATAATGCGAAGTTTTCAACTTTGTTTGTGGTTTTTGTATGCATTATAACTGCATTCTCAATTTGCTTCTGACACAATAAATAAAAAAAACTTGTATGGACTATCGAGAGGAATTGGAAACGAACCCAAACAACTAATATCTCCTCATTTGGCCACCGTCATCTTTTGTGGCTTCTAGTTTTGTTTCACTTTTTCTTTTATGATTATGATTATGATTATTTTAAAATATGGTTCAGGGAGAGAAAAGGGGTCGGCCCGGGCTGAAATGAGTGCGCTTAATAATTGATAGCCCCATTTCCCTTCCGTCTGATCAAAGGAGGCGATTGCATGACAAACGAGCAAATTACTGTAAAATGTTCTACGCCTATTAATAATATAGCGACTCCAGATATAGACCGAGCCTCATGCGGGAGATCAGGTTTTTGGCTACAAGATGGATGGGGAGAATGGAATTTGAGGTTTTTTGGGAAGGCCCAGGAACTGGCAGAGTTTTAAACTCAAGCCTCAGGGACGAATAGACAAGGTCCTTCGCTTTCTTGGTGGAGAAAGAAGGAGAAAAGAAAATGACCCATGTCGTCATTGTTGGAGCATGTAAAACCTGTTGGTGAGTGTGTTAACTGAAAAATGCAAAGCACAAGGGTGATTTGTTGGGCTATGCCCGGGATGCTAGCTGAGCCTGGAAGTTTTGACAACAGTTACATGTTTAGGTTTTTTATGCAGGAACTTGCCAAGACAAATTCGTTTATTTTCTGCTTCACATAGACATCCAAGGAACATTTGAATCTCTCTTAAAGGACATTATGTGAGTCAATGCAACTGTTCACATGACTATATATATGTTACTCTGCATAACAAAGAGTAAGCACCTTATTCTTTACTGCTCATCTGCGTGGCATATCTTTTATCTCGAAAGACAGTGTGTGGATTGGTAAAGACATGAACTACGTGTGGCTTTCATTCCACCACAGTCATGTCTACTTTGACTTATGGGGATCTTTCCAAGTCATTTCCAACAGGCAGAAAGGAAAGAATGAGGGAAGAACCAGTAGAAGAGGGGGAAAGAAGGAAAGGAAGTGAAAGGAGAAGGGGAAAGATAGTGAAAGGAAGCAGAATGAAGAAAGCGAACAGAAGAAGAAAAAGAAGAGGAAAGGAAGTGAAAGGAGGAGAGGAAAGATAATGAAGGGAAGCAGTGGGAAGAAAGTGAAAGGAGGAAGAAAAGGAAGAAGAGAAGAAGAAGGAAGAGCAAAGGAAGTGAAAGGGGGAAGAATTTATTTATTTATGTATTTCGGTTACTTCTACCCCGCCCTTCTCACCCCGGAGGGGACTCAGGGCAGCTTACAAAGGCACAATTCGATGCCGGCATCACATAACAGTAGTAAAACAATATAGCAGCAGTTAACAGTTAAACAACAGTTCCTGCATTACAACAATAAAACCAATACAAACCCATTACTCCTCATTAACGGTCAGCATTCGCCATCTCATAGTCTAATTTCCAATTCCACTTTGTCAGTCCTGTCAGTCCTAGTCGTCTGATTGTCCTTATCTAGTTGTCAGATTGCCCAAAGGCCTGGTCCCACAACCACGTCTTTACTTTCCTCCTGAAGGAGAGGAGGGATGTTGATGACCTAATTTTCCCCAGGAGTGAGTTCCACAGGTGAGGGGCCACCACTGAAAAGGCCCTGCTCCTCATCCCCAGCAACCTCACTTGTGATAGCGGTGGGGTCGAGAGCAGGGCCTCCCCAGATGATCTCAAACTCCGGGGTGGGACGTAGAGGGAGATACGTTCGGACAGATACACTGGACCGGAACCATATAGGGTTTTGTAGGTCAAAACCAGCACCTTGAATTGTGCTCGGAACTGAACCGGCAGCCAGTGGAGCTGACACAGCAGGGGGGTGGTGTGCTCCCTGTATGAGGCTCCGGTGACTAATCTGGCTGCCGCTCGCTGGACCAGTTGAAGTTTCCGAACAGTCTTCAAGAGCAACCCCACGTAGCGTGCGTTGCAGTAGTCTATTCGGGATATAACAAGAGCGTGGACCACTGTGGCCAGATCTGGCTTCCCAAGGTACGGGCACAACTGGTGCACAAGTTTTAATTGTTCAAAAGCTCTCCCGGCCACCGCCGAGACCTGGGGTTCCAGGCTCCGCAATGAGTCCAGCGATGAGTCCAGGATCACTCCCAAGATTGTGCATTACTGGAAGAGAGGGATAGCTGATGAATTATCAGTAATAGCAAGAGTGACATAAATGATGACATAAATAAATTGGTGATAGTTCACAATGTAGACCTAGGAGTAGAATAGAGTCTCAAATATTTGTCTAAAGTGCTATAGTGCCAACAACTTAACAGCAGTCTTGGTGGTTTGGGACCAGTTAATAATTTCTGACAGGACCAGGCGATCTAAAGTGCTGGACTAAAGTGCTAGATAGTTTCTATGACTCAAGTTCTGATAGGATCATATGGTCTAAAGTGCTGAAGTGCTTGATAATTTCTGTGATTCAAAGTCAGTGCCCTCAAACGTTTCCCCAAAGTCACTCAAACTAGGACGGACAGTTCAAAACACAGGACCCAGCTTCTAGGGTCTGTGGAAGACAAACTGGCACCCCTTAGCCCGGCCCTTAGTTCTTCTTGACCGTCCAGGAGAGGTGATGGTACAGCTTAGTGGGAGTTGGTCCTTGTATAGTGAGGACAGTGACTGAAAATAGAGACAATTTCTAGCAGCAGTGTGGAATGGCGTTATTTGCACCTCCAACCAGAAAGGGCAGTGTTGAAGTAAGTGACAGGTCTTACATCGCTATGAGTTTTGATGGCAAGCAGCAGAACGCTGAAACCTATGTCGGATAGGCCTTCCGGTTGTTGCTTAGGCCCACAATGTCGGATGGTTGGCAATGTTTGTTCTGGAAGATAGTGGACGCAATGAATAGCGTCCCACAATGGCGATCAGACAGATGTTAATTGTAAAGATGGTAAAACCGCAAGACGAGGAATGAACACCACCGCGCGTTGCAGGGAGATGCTGGAAGTGTGCCCGGATGTGAAAACTGCAGCCGTCGATGGCAGGTGTCGTTGAAGAAAAAGAAGAAGAGAAAGGAAGTGAAAGGAGGAAAGACAGTAAAGACAGTAAAGGGAAGCAAAAGCAAAGTGAACAGAGAAAGAAAAGAAGAAGGGGAGGAAAGGAAGTGAAAGTGTTATAACTTTTCAATAACTTTAAAACATATGTTCTTTTTTTTTGTAATTTTCCAGTAAGGGAAAGGGTATCAGAACTTTAACACTTTTGCACAAAGAACAACATTGGACATACAGACATACACATTCTATGTCACTACATTAAATCCACAAACAACCCATAGTTACAAAGGGGAATTACATCTTTACTCAGCGTTCACATTACACATTCATTCATCACAATGCATCCAAATATTACCACACCCTTTTCCCCTCCTTGGAGAAGCACCGCGGTGATGGAGGGTCCTTCCTGGCAAGCACTATGCTATACCTGATTTTCCCAGTTGAAGAGCACACTCACCAAGGTTGAAAGCAACAACAGAGGTTTATTTGCAATGCGGCCAGAAGGGATACAGACAAGGCAGGTCTGTGCAAAGCTATCGTTAGTCCTCATAAGTCATTAGTAATTCATTAGATGCGTGCAAACGAATCACTATGTATTTTTAGGTGGGGGAGTTCGTTTTAATGGGTATATTGGTGGCCTGAGTTGTCTATTAGAAAATAATAATATTTATATTACTGAAGAAAAAGTAAAACACACACATTATAATATGGCCAGTTTTCAAGACAGCTCTGTCTTTTGCCAGCTTTGCTCAAACACATCTTGCTTCGTATTAAGACATCTTTGCTCTTCCCAAGGAGAGTAATAGGAAAGATAGCAGAATTTTCAGCAAAACAGCCCAGAAATGCTGCTTCCAGCTGTCATTGATCCTTCACTATTTTCAGAACTAAACACTCTTTACGGACGATAATAAATAACGCGGGGATCAATAGGCTTGCTCTTTGGCCTGATACGGAATCCTCCCGAGGTGAGACAATAAATACATTCCTCGATATCTCAGTACATAAACACACCCCTCTGGAGCATCTTCAGTTTCCGGAGACAACTTTCCCAGGAATTGTTTCCAGATTATATGTATGAAAAAAAAACTTCCTTTTAAAAGCATTTTTGCAACGTCTTGGCACTGTAAGCACTTCATGTCCTATTGATTTTCCTGGAACAGTTAAGTGCGGCCTTCGTTGCATCCTATCGAAATCAATGGGACTTGAGAGCGCTGCTCGCTTTGTCCACATCGCAGTCTACATCTTCTTCACATGCATGCTCTTATCAATCACATGACATTCTAGGCAATACCAGGACAAGCCAATCAGGGATCTATATATATATTCAAGACATGAAGAAACCCTCCCGACAGATGGCCACACAGTTATAGATAAGATAGAAATAGATAGATAGATAGATAGATAGATAGACAGACAGGATTGAGATATACCGGTATATATATGGCAGGTATATCGTAGAGTTGGAAGAAACCCCAAGGACCATCCAGTTCAACCCTGTTCTGCAAGACAGAAAGACACAATCCAAATCCTCCCAACAGATGGCCACTCAATCTCATAGACATTAACCAGCTTCATGGAGAAATAGAGCAATAGAATAACTACATCCTAGAATTGGAAGCAACCCAAGTGCCAATAATAATAATAACCTTACTTGGATCTGCGCGCATCATTCGAAAATACATCACATAGTCCTAGAAGCTTGGGAAGTGTTCGACTTGTGATTTTTTTGATATGAAATCCAGCATATAGATCTCGTTTGCTGTGACATACTGTTTTTGTGTCAGTAATATAATAATAATAATAATAATAATAATAATAATAATAATAAATATACTTTAATTATATTCTGCCTTATCTCCCCAAGGGGACTCAATACACATACAGCAAACATTCAATGCCGTTATACTATTAACAAAGACAGACAGTACATAAACAGAGGTAAAGGCTTCCCATCTTTTTCCATCTCCAGCATCTGGAGGCTGTGCTCAATTCCGCCCGGGGGCGGGGGGCTGTCACTCCATCTTCCATGCCGAGGAGCTTTGTGGTCCATAGACACCCTCTCAATTGAATCGTCTGCATGGATGACTTTTATTAGAGCGGTACCTATATATCTACTCACATTTCTGTTTTGTAACTTCTAGGTAAGCAGGAGCTGGGCTGATGATTGGGATCTCACCCCAACCCGGACTTGAACTATTGACCTTTCGATCTGCAAGATCTTCTGCAGCTGGCAGTTTAACCAGCTGTGCTAAGCCCGGCCAACCAATCCAATCCCGCTGTGCCATTGAAATACACAATCAAAGGTCTCCTGACAGATGGCCATCCAGCCATATATATGATATGATAGAGATACATAGATATGATTGAGAGAGAGAGGTGGCAGGTATGTCATAGAATCTGCCAGTTGGAAAGGACTCCAAGGGCCATCCAGTTGAACTCCATTCTGACCTTAAAATATATCATCAAATCCCTCCCAACAGATGGCCATCTAAACTCATACACATTGAGCAGGCTTATGGAGAAATAGAGCTATAAAGTTATTTAATTCTAGAATTGGAAGAGACCCCAAGGGCCATCCTATCCAACCTGCTTTTCCATGCAGGAAGGCGCAAACAAAGCCCTCCCAGCAGAAGACAGGGTCCTCATTGGCCCAGTGTTGTCATAAGCGCAAAACGCTGATTGGCTTGAATTGGGGCTGATTGGAGGCAACCAGCATCATCCCGGTTCAAACATGGGCAATCTCTCCCGATAACATCCCTATCAAATCAGCTTTTCCTCTTTTTTTCAGCCATTGCGAAGCAAGATAATACCATTCAAGCCCTCCCCACCGATTTCCTGGCGTTCTGGGCTACAAATCATCCCATAAGCCTCCAGCAAATGTGGTTAATGGCCCAGGACGATAGGCATCGTAGTCCACAATGATCCAGGTTGAAAAAGCTCTATCCAGGTGCAGATTTGCATAGCAAAATTGTAGAAAAGGTGAGACATGGTTACAGCTGTATGTATTGTAATTGTTTATGTTGCATTGTTTGTTGCATTGTTTGTGTTTAATGACAATTTAAAGCCATCTTATTAAATGTAAGTATCTTTGAAACAACAAAAAGCAGCATTTTGTGTCAAATACCCCCTTGAATGATTAAGATTCTCCCTCAATTTATTCCCTTTTTGCAAGTTAAGCATCATGCATCATAGATAGAAGATATGTTCCAGAAGCATTCTCTCCTGACGTTTCCCCAGTCATCCTCAGAGGCTGTGAAGTCTGTTGGAAACTAGGAAAATGGGGTTTATATATCTGTGGAATGATGTCCAGGGTGGGAGAAAGAACTCTTGTCTGTTGGAGGTGGTGTGAATGTTTCAATTGGCCACCTTGATTAGCATGCAATGGCATAGCACTTTTCAAGGTCTGGCTTCTTAATGCCTGGGGGAATCCTTTGTTAAGAGGTGATTCGTTGGCCCTGATTGTTTCTTGTCTGGAATTCCCCTGTTTTTGAATGTTGTTCTTTATTTACTGTTATGATTTTAAAGTTTTTAATACTGGTAGCCAGATTTTGTTCATTTTCATGGTTTCCTCCTTTCTGTTGAAATTGTCCACATGCTTGTGGATTTCAATGGCTTCTCTGTGTAGTCTGACGTGGTGGTTGTGAGAGTGGTCCAGCATTTCTGTGTTCTCAAATAATATGCTGTGTCCAGGTTGGTTGATTCGTGTTTGGGTGCTGTGTTTGGTGGTCCCTCTGTAGACTTGTCCACAACTGCATGGTATGTGAGACTCCTGCAGAGGTGAGAGGATCCCTCTTGTCCTTTGCTGAACGTAGCATTTGTTGGGTTTTCTTAGTGGGTCTGTAGATTGTATACCATGCAGCTGTGGACAAGTCTACATAGGGACCACCAAACGCAGCGCCCACACACAAATCAAGGAATATGCAAGGCACTGTAGACTACTTCAACCAGAGAAGTCAGCCATAGCAGAGATCGAAGATAGAGAGATAGAAGGTAGAGAGATAGATAGAGATAGAGAGACAGATAGATAGCTAGAAGATAGAAAGGTAGAGATAGATATGGATAGCTAGAAAGAAGATAGAGAGATAGAAGATAGAGAGATAGAGAAATTGCTAGAGAGAGAAAGAGATGGATAGAAGATAGAAGATAGAGAGATAGAAGGTAGAAAGATAGAAGGTGAGAGACAGATAGATAGAGATAGATAGATAGATAGAAAGAAAGAAGATAGAGAGATAGAAGGTAGAGAGACAGATAGATAGCTAGAAGATAGAAAGAGAGATAGAGATGGATAGATAGAAAGAAGATAGAGAGATAGAAGGTAGAGAGATAGATAGAAGAGAGAGATAGAGATGGATGGACAGATAGAAGACAGAAAGGTAGAGATGGATAGATAGAAAGAAGATAGAGAGATAGAAGGTAGATAGATAGAAGAGAGATATAGAGATAGATGGATAGATAGAGAGAAGATAGGAGAGATAGAAGGTAGGGAGACAGATAGATAGCTAAGAGAAAGAAGGAGAGATGGATAGATAGAAAGAAGGTAGAGAGATAGAAGGTAGAGAGTTAGATAGAAGAGAGAGATAGAGATGGATAGACAGATAGAAAGAAGATAGAGAGAGAGAAGATAGAGGGATAGCTAGAGAGAGAGATGAAGATGGATAGAAGATAGATAGTTAGAAGATAGAGTTATAGAAGATACAGAGATGGAAGATAGAGATAGATAGAGATAGAAGATAGATAGATGATAGAGAAATAGAGAGAGAGAAGATAGAGAAGATAGAGAGAGCGAGCTAGAAAGAAGATTGATAGACAGACAGACAGACAGACAGATAGATAGAAGATAGAGAGATAGAAGATAGAGAGAAAGAAGGTAGAGGGATAGAATATATATATATATATAGAGAGAGAGAGAGAGAGAGAGCTAGAAAGAAGATAGATAGATAGATAGAAGATAGAGAGATAGATGATAGAGATAGCTAGAAAGTAGAGATAGCTTACTTAGGCGATCCCTCGTTGGACGAGTAAGATGGTCTTCCATTATGGGTTTCCTTGTGGGTCCGCATGTGGCTGTGGAGCCCTATTCTTGACCTGCATCTTCTCCCGCAGTGAGGGCATTGGTTTCCAGGTGGAAGGCGGTCCCGGTCGGGGTTGGCTTGATGCGCCTTCCTCCTGGCACGTTTCTCTCTTTCACCCTCCACTCGTGCCTCCTCGAATTCTGCAGCACTGCTGGTCACAGCTGACCTCCAGCTGGAGCGCTCAAGGGCCAGGGCTTCCCAGTTCTCAGTGTCTATGCCAGAGTTTTTAAGGTTGGCTTTGAGCCCATCTTTAAATCCCTTTTCCTGTCCTCCAACATTCCGTTTTCCGTTCTTGAGTTCGGAGTAGAGCAACTGCTTTGGGAGACGGTGGTCGGGCATCCGGACAACGTGGCCGGTCCAGCGGAGTTGATGTTGGAGGACCATCGCTTCAATGCTGGTGGTCTTTGCTTCTTCCAGCACGCTGACGTTTGTCCGCTTGTCTTCCCAGGAGATTTACAGGATTTTCCGGAGGCAGCGCTGATGGAATCGTTCCAGGAGTTGCATGTGACGTCTGTAGACAGTCCACGTCTCTAGATAGCTAGATAGAGGATAGAGAGATGATAGAGAGAGATAGCTAGAAAGAAGATAGATAGATAGAAGATAGAGAGAGATGATAGAGAGAGAGCTAGAAAGAAGATAGAGAGATGATAGAGAGCGCTAGAAAGAAGATAGAGAGATAGATAGAAGATAGAGAGAGAGATGATAGAGAGAGAGCTAGAAAGAAGATAGAGAGAGATGATAGAGAGATAGATAGAAGATAGAGAGAGATGATAGAGAGAGCTAGAAAGAAGATAGAGAGAGATGATAGAGAGAGAGAGCTAGAAAGAAGATAGAGAGATAGATAGAAGATAGAGAGAGATGATAGAGAGAGAGAGCTAGAAAGAAGATAGAGAGAGAGAGATGATAGAGAGAGAGAGCTAGAAAGAAGATAGAGATAGATAGAAGATAGAGAGAGAGATGATAGAGAGAGAGAGCTAGAAAGAAGATAGAAAGATAGATAGAAGATAGAGAGAGAGCTAGAAAGAAGATAGTGAGATAGATAGAAGATAGAGAGAGAGCTAGAAAGAAGATAGTGAGATAGATAGAAGATAGAGAGAGATGATAGAGAGAGAGCTAGAAAGTAGAGAGAGAGATAGATAGAAGATAAAGATGATAGAGAGCTAGAAAGAAGAGAGAGAGAGATGATAGAGAGATAGATAGAAGATAGAGAGAGAGATGGTAGAGAGAGAGAGAGAGCTAGAAAGAAGATAGAGAGATAGATAGAAGAGAGAGAGAGAGATGATAGAGAGAGAGCTAGAAAGAAGATAGAGAGATAGATAGAAGATAGAGAGAGATGATAGAGAGAGAGCTAGAAAGAAGATAGAGAGATAGATAGATAGAAGACAGAGAGATAGATGATAGAGAGATGATAGAGAGGGAGAGATAGCTAGAAAGAAGATAGAGAGATAGATAGAATAGAGAGAGAGAGATGATAGAGAGCTAGAAAGAAGATAGAGAGAGAGATAGAAGATAAAGAGATAGCTAGAAAGAAGATAGAGATAGATAGAAGATAGAGATATGATAGAGAGAGAGCTGGAAAGAAGAGAGAGAGAGAGAGATAGAAGAGAGATAGCTAGAAAGAAGAAGCCTAGCAGGATTTACCACGTGCTCTGCTCCTCCGGCACCGGCCTCATTTGCATTTTCGCACCTCCTTGCCTCCCCATTGGCTGGGCGGGGGGGGTGTGGGCGGGGGGTCGCCCCGGCCCCGCCCACTCCCTTTCTTTCTGGCTCAGCCACGCCTAGGGTGGTGACGTCGTTGCTTTGCCTGGCCTCGCTTTCTCCTCTCTGCTCTGTCCCGCCCCGCCCCTTTCTGGATCTGTGGCCCCGCCCCTCGCGGTGACGTCACCCGGGATGACATCACCTGCGAGGGTGGCAAGCCGAGCCCGGGAGGGAGCAGGAGCCGCAGTCTCTCTCTCTCTCTCTCTCTCTTTCTCTCCCTTCCCCCTTTCCCTCCCCTGTATTTTTTTTGCAACCCAGGCTTTGCTTTTGAGCCCGGCGCACAACCTGGGAGGAGGAGGAGGAGGAGGGGAGCTCTCCAATTCCCCTCCAGTCGGGGGCTGTTGGGTGAATGGGAGACCCTTCCTTCAACAAAGCAGCAAGGATGTGGAGGCGAGGAGGAGAAGCAGGTAAGCAAATGAATGGAATGGCTTTCCAGTGGCTTTCCATCCATTGCATTTGGCAAGGGCTAGGGAAGGGGCATCATATATAGTCATTTGTATGGAAAATTGTGCAAAAATATCTAAATAAGGGGGGAGGGGGTGAATCCATTGCTGAAAGCCCCTCCTTTTTATTTATGCTGAAAGGAATAAATGGGGTTTTCCATGGCATGGCATTGTGAAGGGGATTTTTGCATTGTGGGGAGGGGGAAAAGGGATGTTGCAATTGGATCCAGGTAGGGAAGATCTGGTCTTGAGTGGAGAAGATGGGAACATCCATAGAGGGCTGTTTGCAATTGCTCCTGGGGTCGAGGGCATTGCCTGGGATTGGATTGCATTGAGGACCCTTTGTGTGTATGTGTGTTTTGGGGTCCAGGGTATTGCCTTGGGTGGAATATAGATCTGAATTGCATTGGATGGCACCGAGGACCCTTTGGGTGTGTGTCTTTGAGGTCCAGGGCATTGCCTTGAGTGAAATGTAGATCTGAATTGCATTGGATGGCATCGAGGACCCTTTGCCATCGTTTCTGGGGTGTGTTTTGGGGTCTAGGGCATTGCCTCGTGTGGCATAATATTATTTAGTTAGTTGTTATTGTTATTAATTACAAATTAATTATAATTAAATTATAATTATATATGATTATGAATGATAAACAACTATAATGATTAATTATAAATATTATTTAGTAAATAATATTTATACACTGTATTTCTGCATTGTATTTATACTTTTATTATTTATTTACTTTTTATTATTTGTTATTTTATTGTTTTAGTGTTATTATTTTAGTATTATTATTTTATTATTTATTTTTATGATTTATTGTTGTATTATTTTATTTTTAGTGTTTTAGTATTTATTATTTTATTATTTACTGTATTTATACATTTAGAGTGGCTTACAAGTATTATATGTATATACAATCAATTAGATTATTAGCAAAGCACCATATTAGTATTTTATCTTACTATATTGTACTATACCACTATACTGCCATATAATATATAATATTATATTATTATTAGTATTATCTTGTATTATCCTATCGTATTCTGATAAATATTATATGTATACACAATCTGTTATATTATTAGCATGGTACAATATTAGTATAATATAATACTTTATACGGAATATAAGACTTTTTGCTTATGGTTCAATTCAGGATCTAGGGTATTGCCTTAGATTGAATATAGAACTGTTCTTCATCACTTATGGGATCTATTTAAGGTCCCAAGATATTGCCTTGGATGGAAGCGTATAAGACATAAGACTTTTTGCTTATGGGTCTATTCAGGAATTGCCTGGGATGAAATATAGGACTGGGTTGCAATGGATGGCATCAAGGACCCTTTGCCATCGCTTCTGGGGTGTGTTTGGGCGTTTCGGGCATTGCCTTGGATGGAATATAGATCAGGATTGCATTGGATGGCATTGAGGACCCTTTGCCATTGCTTCTGGGGTGTGTTTTGGTGTCTCAGGCATTGCCTTGGATGGGATATAGGGCTGATTGCAATGGATGGCATCTAGGACCCTCTGCAATGGCTTCTGGTGTGTGTTTTGGGGTCTACAGCATTGCCTGGGATAGGATATAGGCTGGATTGCAATGGATGGCATCTAGGACCCTTTGCCATTGCTTCTGGGGTGTGTTTTGGCGTCTCGAGCATTTCCTTGGATGGGATATAGAGCTGGATTGCAATGGACGGCATCTAGGACCCTTTGCCATTGCTTTTGGGGTGTCTTTTGGCGTCTTGGGCATTGCCTTGGATGGGATATAGGGCTGGATTGCAATGGATGGCATCTAGGACCCTTTGCAATGGCTTCTGGTGTGTGTTTTGGGGTCCCAAGATATTGCCTTGGATAGGATATAGGGCTGGATTGCAATGGACGGCATCTAGGACCCTTTGCCATTGCTTTTGGGGTGTCTTTTGGCGTCTTGGGCATTGCCTTGGATGGGATATAGGGCTGGATTGCAATGGATGGCATCTAGGACCCTTTGCAATGGCTTCTGGTGTGTGTTTTGGGGTCTACAGCATTGCCTTAGATAGGATATAGGGCTGGATTGCAATGGACGGCATCTAGGAGCCTTTGCCATTGCTTCTGGGGTGTGTTTGGGCGTTTCAGGCATTGCCTTCAATGGAATATAGACCTGGATTGCATTGGATGGCATTGAGGACCCTTTGCCATTGCTTCAGGGGTGTGTTTTGGCGTCTTGAGCATTGCCTTGGATGGGATATAGGGCTGGATTGCAATGGATGACATCTAGGACCCTTTGCAATGGCTTCTGGTGTGTGTTTTGGGGTCTACAGCATTGCCTTGGATAGGATATAGGGCTGGATTGCAATGGATGCCATCTAGGACCCTTTGCCATCACTTCTGGGGTGTATTTTGGGGTCTTGGATGGGATATAGGGCTGAATTGCAATGGATACTATTCAGGACCCTTTGCAATGGCTTCTGGGTGTGTTTTCAGGGGTCTTGGTTGGGATATAGGGCTGGATTGCAATTATGAGATCTATTCGTGGTCTAGGGCACAGCATTCAATGGAATACATATCGGACTGTTTGCTTATGGAGTCTACTTAGGGTCCAGGGCATCATGCTGGAAGGAATAATATAGGACTTTTTGCTTATGGGTGTATTTGGGGTCTATGGAGTTGCTTTGGATGCACTATAGGGCTGTTTGCAATTGCATATGGGGTCTAATTGGGCTCTAGGGCATTGAATTGGATGGAATAATGTTGAACTGATTGCTTATGGGGTCTATTCAGGACCTAGGGAATCACCTTGGGTGGAATAATATAGGACTGATTGCTTCTGGGGTCTTTCTGGGCTCTAGGGATTCGCCTTGGGTGGAATAACATAGGACAGATTTCTTATGGGGTCTTTTTGGGGTCTAGGTAATTGCCTTGGATGGAATAATATAGGACTGTTTGATCTGGGTTCTATTTGGGGTCTAGAGAATCGCCTTGGGTCGAATAACATAGGACAAATTTCTTATGGGGTCTTTTTGGGGTCTCGGGTATCACCTTGGTTGGAATAATATAGGACTGTTTGCTTCTGGGGTCCAACTGGCATCTAGGGAATCACCTTGGGTGGGATTGATTGCTTATGTGGTGTGTTTTGGGGTCGAGGGCATCTCCTTGGACTGTTTGCCATTACTTATTGGGTTGATTACTCAGATGTCGCTTGCTTATGGGGTCTATGTGGGGGTTCTAAGAATTGCATTGCAGGATTGTCTCTTTGCGGGGCAAAGCACTGATGTGAAGGCTCTTGAGGAACCAATCCCCTCGACTCTCCGTTAATTGGGAACTCTCAAGCAACCAGACCAAAAAGAAATGCAAAGAAATCACTAACTGGTTGTATGCTCATCATACAGTCAAACTGGGTTGGCTTGGAATGACTGTCTTTCCATATTATAATACCAATACAGTTTAGGATATTATAATTATTATTATTATTAGGATATGGTCTAGTATGGGTTCTAATATGAGTTCAGTCTTTTTTTATTGGCTTCGAATGACAGTACGTCCGTAATAATATAAGTTTTGAATTTGGCCCAGTAATGTTTCTTTGAACAGCAGCATTTCAATACCAAGTCAATACGGAGTTCGGAGTAGGATGTAGCATAGGGGATAATCTTCAGCCTGTTTCTAATAGGGGCTCCCAAGCAACCAGAAATGGCACTGAGTGCTGCTTCTTGGAGAGGCAGCTCAACGGATGGAGAGAGCAGTGGGTTTGGTGCCAGATTGCGGCTGGAAGAAGGGGGGGGGGGACATCCCTCCCTTGGGTTTCCTGGCATAGCTGGGGCTCTACAAACAGCTGTCCTTCCCAGATGGGAAAAGGGGGCAACCAGGAGGACTGAGCAACGTATGGGGGTCTTTTCCCCTGCCATCCAACAATCTCCCCTTCCTCCTCTTCAAAGCCCAGTTGGACGAGATCCCCAAGGGCCATCCAGTCCAACCCTCTTCTGCCTTGTAGGAAGACGTCATGGAAACCAGCCCAACAGATGGGCATCCACAGCCTCTGGAGAAGGAAACCACTGGATTCCCAGGAAGCAGCAGATTCCACTGTCGGACAGCTCCAATCACCAGCTTGATTCTGATGTTTAAGTGGAACCTCTGTTCCCTGCAATGTGAAGTTGTGCTTGGCTCCCTCCTCAATATAGAATCAAATATAGAATATGGCAGCCTTTGGCTCTCATGTCAGTCTTTTCTCTTCTAAGCTAAGCACCCACAGTTCCTAATAATAATAATAATAATAACAACAACAGTAATTTTCCGTGTCAGGAGTGACTTGAGAAACTGCAAGTCGCTTCTGGTGTGAGAGAATTGTCTGACTGCAAGGACGATGCCCACGGAATGGTGTTTTAACATCCTTGTGGGAGGCTTCGCTCATGTCCCTGCATGAGGAGCTGGAACATGGATTTGAACCTCTGACATTTCGGTCTTCGGTCCTGCCGGCACAAGGGTTTAACCCATTGCGCTACGGGGGCTCCAATAATAATAATAATGATGATGATGATGATGATGATGATGATGATGAGTAGTTATGGAAAATGAACATATCGAACTACTCTGACCGAATTCAGACTGAAAAAGTTTTGGAGCATAATACTCCTGAAATCACGATCATGAGGGTGGGATGGGGGACAAGTATGGATCGTCGATGTTGCAATCGCAGCAGGATTGACGAGAAGCAACTGGAAAAGCTTACACGATACGAGTATTTAAAGATCGAAATGCAAAGACTCTGGAACAAGTCAGTCAAGGTGGTGCCAGTAGTGATCAGCACACTGGGTGCAGTGCCTAAAGACCTTCGCCTGCACTTAAAAACAATTGGCGCTGACAAAATCACCATCTGCCAACTGCAAAAGAGCACCCTACTCGAATCTGCACGTATTATTCGCCGATACATCACACAGTCCTAGACGCTTGGGAAGGGTGATCCAATACAACAGCCAGCAGAGTGACCTTGTTTGCTGTGTACTAATCTTGTTGTGTTTCAAATAATAAACTTTATTTATATTCCGCTCAGGACGGATTACAGAACACATTTACGGCAAACATTCAGTGCCATTATACAATTAACAAGGAAGACAATACATAAACAAAGATAAAGACTTATCTGATCTTTTTCCATTTCCGATATCTTGAGGCTTGGTTTCCAAACTTTTGGCCATTTTCGTGGCCCTTCCTCTTCCTGGATCTGGATTCTGTCTTCCTCTTGTTTCGGCCTTTGTTTGCTGCCGCATCACACTGTTGGCTTGCGCCAACCCCGAGACCCCTTTCACTGCTTCCATGCCAGGTGTCACCCATCCTAGATCTGTGCCTTTTTCATACCCTGCATTCCACCCTGTTGGAATCCAGTCATCTTATTGTCGCTCTGTCCTTATTGGATCCTACCTGCAGATGGGATCCGCAGGCATTCTCAGAAGTCATTCATAAATATCTCACTCAATATGACGTGATTTTCTGTTGGAACAGAACAGCCTAAGCTTCGCTCACCAGCCGAATGAGGGAAATCATACCCGTCATGCCTTCCTCAGTAGACAGCGGAATATTGGAGGACAGGAAAAGAGATTTAAAGATGGGCTCAAAGCCAACCTTAAAAACTCTGGCATAGACATTGAGAACTGGGAAGCCCTGGTCCTTGAGCGGTCCAGTTGGAGGTCAGCTGTGACCAGCAGTGCTGTAGAATTTGAAGAGGCACGAATGGAGGGTGAAAGAGAGAAACGTGCCAAGAGGCGTGTCAAGCCAACCCTGACCGGGACCGCCTTCCACCTGGAAACCAATGCCCTCACTGTGGGAGAAGATGTAGATCAAGAATAGGGCTCCACAGTCACCTACGGACTCACCGCCAGAACACCAACCTTGGAGGACCATCATCCTCGGACTACGAGGGATCGCCTAAGTAAGTAAAGCCTTCCTCGGTACCCATTGCCCAGCTTGATGGATATCCCACCTGTTTGTTTTCCTTTGTTCACCCCAATTGCTCAGATACCCCTTTCTTTTGGGGGATATGTGGTTTGCGATGGGGGATACACGGTTTGAGATGGCACCCCAACGTTGTCAGATTGCCTTGTTTTGTAGCCCTTTTTCATGTGTGTTTTGGCGCAACCTGGTTGCGCCGCGGACTGGCCACTTCTGCCTTGCTTTGGCTCACTAGAAAAGTCTATTTCTCTTATTTCAGCATCTTCCTCTCTATATCCGTTAAAACAGTGTTTCGCAACCTTCCTAATGCCGCAACCCCTTAACCGCAATCATGTTGTGGTGACCCCCAACCAAAACATTATTTTCATTGCTACTTCACAGCTGTCATTTTGCTAGTTATGAATCGTAATGTCAATATCCAATATGCAGGATGTATTTTCATTCAAATTTGGCACAAATACCCCATACGCCCAAATTTGAATACTGGTGGGGTTGGGCGGGGATTGATTTTGTCATTTGTAGTTGCTGGGATTTATAGTTCACCTACAATCAAAGACATTCTGAATTCCACCAACGAATGAATTGATCAAACTTGGCACACATAACTCCCATGACTAACAGAAAATACTGGAAGGGTTTGGTGGGCATTGACCTTGAGTTTTGGAGTTGTAGTTCACCTTCATTCAGAGAGCACTGTGGACTCAAAGAATGATGGATCTGGACCAAACCTAGCACAAATACTCAATACGCCCAAATGTAAACGCTGGTGGAGTTTGGGGGAAATTGACTTTGACATTTGGGAGTTGTAGTTACTGGGATATGTAGTTCACCTACAATCAAATAGCATCCTGAACCCCACGAACGATAGAATTGTCCTAATCTTCCTATACTGAACCCCCATGCCTTGAAGGGACTCATTGGCACGCACGTCCGTCCAGCCTTACACGCTCTCCCTCCCCCTGCACATGTGCACCCCTGCACAAACACTCAATATGCCCAAATGTAAACGCTGGTGGAGTTTGGGGGAAATAGACCTTGACATTTGGGAGTTGTAGTTGCTGGGATATGTAGTTCACCTACAATCAAAGAGCATTTTGAACCCCACGAATGATAGAATTGTCCTAATCTTCCTATACTGAACCCCTATGCCTTGAAGGGACTCATTGGCACGAGTCTCCATCCAGCTTTATACGCTCTCCCTCCCTCCGCACATGTGCACCCCTGCACAAACCTAGCACAAATACTCAATATGCCCAAATGTAAATGCTGGTGGAGTTTGTGGATATTGACCTTGACATTTGGGAGTTGTAGTTGCTGGGATATGTAGTTCACCTACAATCAAAGAGCATTCTGAACCCCACGAACGATAGAATTGTCCTAATCTTCCTATACTGAACCCCTATGCCTTGAAGGGACTCATTGGCACGAGTCTCCATCCAGCCTTACACGCTCTCCCTCCCTCCGCACATGTGCACCCCTGCATAAACCTAGCACAAATACTCAATATGCCCAAACGTAAACGCTGGTGGAGTTTGGGGAAAATAGACCTTGGCATTTGGGAGTTGTAGTTGCTGGGATATGTAGTTCACCTACAATCAAAGAGCATCCTGAACCCCACGAATGATAGAATTGTCCTAAACTTCCTATACTGAACCCCTATGTCTTGAAGGGACTCATTGGCACGAGTCTCCATCCAGCCTTACACGCTCTCCCTCCCCCCGCACATGTGCACCCCCGCACAAACCTAGCACAAATACTCAATATGCCCAAATGTAAACGCTGGTGGAGTTTGGGGAAAATAGACCTTGGCATTTGGGAGTTGTAGTTGCTGGGATATGTAGTTCACCTACAATCAAAGAGCATTCTGAACCCCACGAACGATAGAATTGTTCTAAACTTCCTATACTGAACCCCTATGCCTTGAAGGGACTAATTGGCACGAGCCTCCGTCCAGCCTTACATGTGCACCCCCGCGCAAAGACTATGCCCCTGTGAAGGAAATGAAATAGAAACAATAGAACACATTTTATTGCAGTGCCTCTACTACACAGTGCAACATAGCCAACTTTTATATCCAGTCTTGTCCCGCATGACCAGCCACCCCACATATGCAGAGGATTGTTTGATATCTTTGAGAGGGCAAGTGCCACAGTGGCAAAATTCCTCGCAGTGGCAACAAGGCTGAGAAAGCAACTAACCTCCGATAGGGGTATTACTTGAAACCATGTAGGTGGATCTTGTTCAATGGGCTTCTCCTGAGATGGGAGAATTTATACTGACTGTTGGTTTTACTGATGGGTCTATGGACCGTAATAAATATTATATGTGTGTGTGTGCATCTTCCTCTTCATATTCATAAAAAAAACTCAAATTTTCCTTCTCGGTGGAAAAGGGGAACCTGTTACACTTGAATCCCAAACTTGAATCCCAAACTTTTGGTTCCCTTCCTTTCAAAAAAGAACACTGCAACAAGTGCCTTCCTCCTATTTCGCAGAGACCTATTTCTCATAGACTCAAACTCCCCTTTTCGAAAAGGTCAGATCCTTTCTCCCATCTTCCTTCTCCTCCTCCTCACCCCAATTCTTTCTCGGCAGCCATTGAGTCACGCAGCAAAGCATTGGCGCCCATCCATTTGGCGTGGCGTTTCCCCCCATCTTCCAAACCCTGCCATCCGGCACCCCCACCCAATTTTTTCCTTTTAAAAGACAGGGATCGGTCCAAAACCTGCTTCCGAAGATTCCATAATTGTGCCTTTTTTTCTCCCCTCCCATTGCCATTGATTGCCTATTTCCCAAAGGAGGCATTTGAGACTCCTCCATTTTTTTCCCTCCATGGATAGCAGATCCGACGTAGAAGAGCGCATCAATATGCCTCGATTCGTCAAGTCAGATTTTTGTCTCAATTTTTCTTGTCAAATATGCCGTCGTTTGAGAGGCTTTCCCAGCCTCCTCGAGAAATGCAGCCTTGATTCTGTGAGTTGGAAGGGTTCCCCAAAGGCCATCTGGTCCAACCCCATTCTGCCATGTAGGAAGACACAATCCAATCCCTCCTGATGGATGGCCAGTCAGCCCCATAGACATTAGAAGGTTTGTGGAAAAATGGGGCTATTGAATCACAGAATCTGAGGGTTGAAAGGGACCCCAAGCCAACTCTATTCTGCCATTAAGGACACAATCAAAGCCCTCCTGACAGATGTCATCCAGCCTCAGACATTAGAAGGTTCATGGAGAAATGGGGCTATAGAATCACGGAATCATAGAATCCTAGGGTTGAAAGGGACCCCAAATCAACTATTCTGCCATTAAGGACACAATCAAAGCCCTCCCGACAGATGACATCCAGCCTCAGACATTAGAAGGTTCACGGAGAAATGGGGCTATAGAATCACAGAATCATAGAATCCTAGGGTTGAAAGGGACTCCAAATCAACTCTATTCTGCCATTAAGGACACAATCAAAGCCCTCCCGACAGATGACATCCAGCCTCAGACATTAGAAGGTTCACGGAGAAATGGGGCTATAGAATCACAGAATCATAGAATCCTAGGGTTGAAAGGGACTCCAAATCAACTCTATTCTGCCATTAAGGACACAATCAAAGCCCTCCCGACAGATGGCCACCCAGCCTCATAGACATTAGAAGGTTCATGGAAAAATGGGGCTATCGAATCACAGAATCTGAGGGTTGAAAGGGACCCCAAACCAACTCTATTCTGCCATTAAGGAAGACACAATCAAAGCCCTCCCGACAGATGGCCACCCAGCCTCATAGACATTAGAAGATCCGTGGAGAAATAGGGCTATAGGATCGTAGAATCCTAAACTTGGAAGAGACCCCAAAGGCCATCCAGTCCAACCCCATTCTGCCAGGAGGGAAGACATTATCTGACCCCTCCCCACAGATGACCACCCAACCTTGTAGGCATTAGTGTGTTTATGGAAAAACAGGTTAAGGCTCGTCTTCTCAAACCTGAGCTTGGATGGATATCTTTCAGGCTTGCATTAGGGACAAAACTATACGGTCCTTGTGGTCCCTTCAGAATTTAAGATTTTATGAGTCTTTTAAAGGAGAGATTGGATGGCCATCTACTGGGAGTACTTTGGTGGTGTATTTCTGTATGCAATCAATCGTTTTCACAATTATCCTATTCTAATATCTCCTTCTCTATTTTTTCCATCGCATAGTCTTTTTAATGGGTGTGAGCTGCTATTGAGAATAATTAAACACAACAACAGTCATAATAATCTATACACACAATAAAAGTGAATATATATATGTCTGTATGTGGCTGGGGTGTCCACTTACACAGACAAGCTCCTGCTCCCACAGCTATAGCTCCTACTACTCCATAGACAGACTCAGGAGGCATCAAAGACCCTCCCTCCAATGACATTTCAGGTTATTGTGAGTGTTATAAACACGTCCGAGAGCCCTGCCAATGTCCTCCACAAACACCGTACTCCCCACTACCCAAGTGAAGCCTTCCATTTGGGGACAATTCCAAACTAGATTTTATGTTCTTCCTCCACCACAGATATTCCAGTGTTTCTTACGCTCTCTATTGGTGTGAAATTTGCATGACCCCGCCTACCACCTCTCCCTTAACCCTTTCCTATCCTTTTCTATGGCACACAGCAAACAGAGGAATTGATCAGCAACTGAACATACTGGAGGGGTTTGGGGAGAATTCACCATGATATATAGGAGTTGTCGGTATTGAGATGTGTAGTTCACCTGCAGTCTAAGACCACTCTGAACTCCACCAATGATGGACCTGGAACTAACGTGGCACCCAGAACCCCCATGACTAACAAAAAATACGGAGGGATTTGGAGGGATTTATTGGAGTTGTAGTTCACCTACATCCAGAGCACACTATGAACCCAAGAAATTATGTATCTGGACCAAACTTGGCATGCATACCCAATATGCCCAAATTTGAATACTGGTGGCTTTTGAAGGGAATTGGCCTGGACATTTTGGAGTTGTAAGCACTGGGATTTATAGTTCACCTGCAATCAAGGAGCACTCCAAACTCCATGAAAGATGGAATTGGACCAAACACACACACCCCGATGACCAGCAAACAATACTGGAGGCCTTTAGGGAAAATCCACCTTGATTTGGGGGAGTTGTAGTCTACCTACATCCAGAGAGCACCGTGAACCCAAACAATGGTGCATCTGGACCAAACTAGGCACACATACCTGATATGCTGAAATTGTATTACTGGGGATTTGGGGGGAACTGACCTTCCTTTCTGGGAGTTTTAGTTCACCCACAACCAGGGAAATTGTGATCTCCAGCGATGATGGACCTGGACCAAATTTGGCACTCAGAACCCCCAAGACTAACTCAAACTACTGGAAGGGTATGATGGGACTGACTCACCATAGTGGGAGTTGTGGTTTACTCCACAGCCAGAGAGCACACTGAACCCACCGAGAATGCATCTAGAGCAAACTTGCCCAACATGACAGACTTTAAGTACTGATGGAGTTTCTTGGGGTCTGGCATGATGTGAGTTGTAGTTCACCCACAACCTTATGCATTTTGCCATTTAAAAATGACTTTTCCATATAACCCGGGCAACGCTGAGTACCGAAGCTAGTAATGACATCATTGTATGAATAATAAGATATTATTACAATAATGATCTACACCAAAAGCTCTTTTATTCAGTTCTTAAACAAGCTTATGCATATCCATCTTTTCTGATACACTTTCCTGAATTCTATAGCTGTATGGGTTGGACTAGATGACCTTTTGTGGAGCCTTTCCAATGCCGTAGTTTACGATTCTATACCATACCTGCTTCCTAAAGGGTTGATTGAACTTCAGGCACAAAAGATAATGACTCGGACCTTTCCCCTCGATCCCCGCAGTTTTAGAATCAAGAAAAACACCCATCGCCTCCTGCCTCTCCCACAGTTGTGATTGGCAAAACGGATCGGAAAGGGGAAAAGCAAAAAGAAGGGAATGTGAGCAGACGGAGTGTGGGAGAGCAAAGGACGAACATGCCAGCAAAGGGAGTAAATGGCAAAGAGGAGAGTGATGCCTGGGTTCTGAATCAGAGTCTTGCCACAAAGCTGAGAGATGGGTCCAAGGAAGAAGTCAACCATCTTGGCTTTTCCACATTCCTGGACATAGAATACAGTCCAGTGTAGATCCAGCCTATGATTTTAAGGGTAATATTTACTTCCCCTTCGGGAAAGAGATGGTTGGATTTTACACAGAGAGAAACAAAAGAAGAATTCTTATTCCAAATGCCAGGTTTGCTTGTGATCCAGAGAATAATAATAATAATAATAATAATAATAATAATAATAGATTAATATAATAATAGTAATAATAATACTGACAGATAGCAATCTATCTATCCATTGCATAGACAATAACATGTTTGTGGAGAAATAACGCTATAGAATCATAGAATGTTAGAGTTGGAAGGCATCCACAAACGCTATCTAGTCCAACCTCATTCTGACATTAAGAAAGACACCATCAAATCCCTTCCAACAGATGGCCACAAAGCCTCATAGCCATTGGGAAAAGGAGGAGGAGAAGGATGGTGATGTCTTTATTCATAACCCGCCCTCTCTCCCTGAAGGGTCTCAGGGTGGTTCATGGAGAAATGAGGCAATAGAATCGTAGAGTCCTAGCGTTGGAAGGGATCCCAAACCAACTCTATTCTGCCATTAAGGAAGACACAATCCAAACCCACCTGACAGATAATCATCCTGAAAATCAGTCAATGGGATGAAAGACTCCTAGAGTCGGAAGAGACCTCATTCAGCACTTCAGGAAGACACAATCTGATCCTTCCCAACAGGTGACCATCTGTACTCAGCTTTAAAACATCCTGAAAAGGAGTGAGGCTCCATGTGACATATTCCACTGCCGTTGTATTTTCTTTTTTCTTTTTGGTAAGGCAAAGGTATTCTTTCCCCATCACTGAAATTGTAAATGCAGAGCGAGTTCAAAATCCCCGAGGAAAGCATTGGAAAGGAACTGCTCTGGAATGGTGGCTGCTGAGAAAAAGGACCTGGCGAAGGTGTGGCTTCCGAGGACGTAATGCAACGGGGAAGGGCCTCCCGGGGATGGTGATGCCCTTCCAAGCTGCAGGAGGCAGCATCGGATTAGCATCCTTTCCCGGTTTGGCTGTACGTTGGGCTGCCCTGGGGCTGTGATTCCCCTCGGAGAAACCCCTTCTTCTTCCGGGGCTGCGGTTCTTTTGTGGCCGGGCGTTCAACCTGTGCGGAGACATCTCTCTTTGCTGGAGATGGTTCTTTCCTCCTCGAGGAAAGAACGAACCCTTTTGTGTTCTGAGGAGCGCACTTTTTTGATTGGGGATGTTTTAATAGGGCACGATAAACGACCCAACGGTGTTGCCGTCCACAGACAAATGGATTTATCGCTTGACTTCCTCCCAAAAGGCGGCTTTTCAACGGGAGCATCCGAAAAATGGGGTAAGTTGTTCATACAACAAAGCTTTCTTTGGTTCCCGTCATTTTGGGATCGAATATCAGTAGGATCTTCACCGTACAGGGATCTCTGAATTCGCTGCCTTTTCTTTCGCCGTGTGTTTGTGGAAGACGGTGCTTTATTGGCATCCAGTCTACCCATGTTTAGATGCGTTTTGCCTCCGAACCGGAGGGATACAAAGTGGGCTGTGCTTGGATTCGAATTGAATATTATCTCTATCTATTTTGGATTTATCGTGACTTTTCCTTTTTTGTTGGAGAAAGGGAAGAAAGTCGTTTCATTTCTGTCTTATTTGAGGAGCATTAATTACTGACGAAGTCGGAGAATGTGGCGGCGCGCGATGGAAAATCCTGAAGCGCTTCAGAGAGAGAGTGCCGTGCTTTCGTACGGGTAATATCGTCTCTTTCAAACAAGTATAATAAGGATATACACGGTCCAGAAGTCACCAAGCGGGTTTCGATATTTATTATCCTCCTTGACTTTTTGGTTTTTCAGTCCCATCAGGAATATGTTTGTAAGACATCACGTCTCGTCAACGGGGTCGAATATCGTTGCATCTCCAGCATCAGTTAACCCAGGTCTAGTAGAGAGGGAGGCATGTCGCTTTGGGTTGCTTGTGAGTTAATGATGAGTTCTGGTTAACTGAGAGTCTACTGTGCATGTGTGTGTATAATAACAAAGGCATTTGGTTCGATTCAATAAATTAGAAGAGGAAGAGCTGTCTTTTCCTTGTTTGAGTGGCTGCTGCGTGGTTTTGAGTCTCTTGTAAGAGATTAAAGCGATATCGTTATAATCTATATAAATAAAAATGCAATGTTCGTTTGTGGGATTAACATAACTCAAAAACCACTGGACGAATTGATACCAAATTTGGGCACAAGACACCTATCAGGCCAACAAGTGACCATCACTCATAAAAACACTGAAAAACGCAGCAGTAGGGACTTAAAAAGCTAAAAAAGTAAAAAGACTCTACAGTGCATGAGGAAAAATGACTCCCCCGGCAAACAAAACACAAAATAGCATATCCACACTCTCTTCTGGACTACAGCTCCCGGCTTCCCCTAGATCAGACCCTTTAGGAGAGGAGGATGATCCAAATGCACTGCTTCCAAGCTGCAAACTTTCTTCTCCTTGGATTTCTTTGAGAGAATCCCAATCGCTGCATATTTCCAATTTCCTATTCCTGGACTGCAACTCCCAGCAATCCTCCAGATAGATAGATCCGATAGAAATAGATAGGTAGGTAGATAGATTGATCAGGAGGATTGCTGGGAGGAGGAAGAAAGGGATGAAAGAGGAAGGCAAAGAAAAGGGGGAAAGGAAGAGAAAAAGAAGGAGAAGGAAGGAAGGAAGGAGAGAAAGAAAGAAAGAAAAAGGGAAGGAAGGAAAGAGGGAGGGAGGTAAGGAAGGAGAGAAAGAAAGAAGAGAAAGAGGGAGGGAAGGTTGGCCACAGCAACGCGAGGTGGGTACAGCTAGTGATCTATATAAATAAAAATGTAATGTTCGTTTGCGGGATTAACATAACTCAAAAACCACTGGATGAATTGACACAAAATTTGGACACTATACCCCTAACAGACCAATGAGTGACCATCACTCACAGCCCCCCAAAAAACAGTGGAAAGGACTTAAAAACCCCCAAAAGCTAAATGATGAAAAGCTAAATGATGATACAAGGGAAAAAGGGAAGGAAGAGGGAGGGAAGGAAGGGGAGAAAGAAAGAGAGAGAGAGAGAGAGAGAGAGAGAAGGAAGCATGGAAGCAAAGAACGAAGGAAGGAAGGAGCGAAAGAGGAAAGTAAAGAAAAAGGGGGAAGGAAGGAAAGAGGGAGCGAAGGAAGGAGGGAAAAAAGGAGAGAAAGTGGGAGGGAAGGAAAGAAGGAAAGAAAGAAGTAAGGATGGAAGCAAAAAGGAAGGAAGGAAGGTGGTAGAGAAGGAAGAAAGAGAAAGAGGGAGGGAAGGAAAGACGGAAGGATGGAAGCAAAAAAGCGAAGAAAGGAAGGAAAGAGGCAGAGAAGGAAGAAAGGAGAGAAAGGGAAGGAAAATAAAAAGGGGGAAGGAAAGAGGTAGAGAAGGAAGGAAGGAGAGAAGGGGAAAGGAAAGAGGGAGCGAAAGAAGGAGGGAAAGAGGGAGGGAAGGTTGGCCACAGCAACGCGTGGCGGGTACAGCCAGTTATTAATATTATTAATAATTCTTATTATTATTAAGGCAAAGCATTCATCGCCATGCTGTATGGGTTGGATGTTTAAAAAATAAATATGTTTGTTATTAATGGGCACACACGTATATGTAAATACAGTTGGGTCTCACTTATCCAATCTTTGCTTATCCAACGTTTTGTATTCTCCAACGCAGTCCGCCTCCCGCCCAGATCCACAGCTGTTTCAATGCATTGCGATGTTCTGGTGCTAAATTTGTAAATACATTAATGCGTTTTCTGTCGATTTGTTGTAAAACATGATGTTTTGGTGCTTAATTTGTAAAATCATAACGTAATTTGATATTTAATAGGCTTTTCCTTAATCCCTCTTTATTATCCAACATTTTTGCTTATCCAACATTCCGCTGGCCCATTTATGTTGAACTCTACTGTATATGTATGTGCATATATTATGTATGTGTATACACACACAGTCATAATAATAATAATAATAATAATTTATATTCCGCCCTTCTCCCCAAGGGAACTCAGTCATATATAAATATATGTATGTATACCTCTATCTAGCTATCTATCTGTCTATCTATGTAGCTAATGAAAGCGAGCATATGTATGTATGTTTGCAGCAGATTTCCTATTAGCTCCCACTTCCACAGACCACTGTGACCCCTACTGGTGATGGATCTGGACCATACTCGGCACATAGACCCAATACAGGTGGGGCTTGGAGGTGATTGACCTTGGAATTTTGGAGCCCCCGGTGGCGCAGTGGGTTAAACCCTTGTGCCGGCAGGACTGAAGACCAACAGGTCACAGGTTCGAATCCGGGGAGAGGTGGACGAGCTCCCTCTATCAGCTCCAGCTCCTCATACGGGGACATGAGAGAAGCCTCCCACAAGGATGATAAAAACATCAAATCATCCGGGCGCCCCCTGGGCAACGTCCTTGCAGACGGCCAATTCTCTCACACCAGGAGTCACTCCTGACACGACCAAAAAAACCCCCAAAACCTTGGAATCTGAAAGTTGTAGTTCATCCGCATCCACGGAGCACTGAAGCCAGCCGACAATGGATCTGGCCAGACTTGGCACACAGAGCCAACATGGCCAATTTTGAATACAGGTGGAGTGGGGGTAATTGACCCACGGTGTTGGGAGTTATAGTTCACCCACATGCACAGAGCACTGTGCACTAAATTTACAATTCCTGTCGACCAAACTTGGCATGTATGCCCGACATGTACAACTTTAAATATTGGCAGGGTTGGAGGGAATTGTCCTTGAATTTAGGGAGTTGCAGTTCGCCTGCATCCAGAGAGCAGTGGATCTGGATCAAACTTGACATGCAAACCCAACATGACCCCCTAAAATACTGGTGGGGTTTGGGTGGGATTGTCTCAATGATTCTGGGAATAATAGTTCACCCCAAAATCAAAGAACTCTGTGAACCCAAACAACAATTAATTAATGTGATTTAATGTTTGAAATGTATGTAATTATTGGATTTTATTATGTATTTTATTACGTGTACATTGGAGACATTGAATTGTTGCGGGCTGGAAACTGCCCCCCCCCCCCCGGGTTGAGAAGGGCGGGTACAAACACCTTAAATAAATAAATAAATAAACAAACAATGGATCTGAACCAATGGATCTGCGGCTCCTACGATGACCGCAGTGTCTGAGTTGGTCTACAGAGGGAGATGCGGTTTGTCAAATAGTCCGGACCTAAGCCGCCTAGGCCAACAGAAACATGGCCAACAGAAAACACTGGTGGGGTTTAGACAGAATTCACCTTGAATTTAAGGAGTTGTAGTTCACCCCCATCAACAGAAAATACTGTGAACCAAATTGACAATGGATCTTGAGCTAACACAACAACCCCTGTGACCAATAAAAAATACTGGAGGGGTTTGGGGGGACTGACCTAGGAAGATGGGAGTTGTAGTTCACCCTGCTTCCAGAGAGCACTGAATCCCACCATCGATGGATCTCAACTAAACTTAGCACAAATACTGAACATGACCAACGTTTAAGTACTGGTGGTGTTTGACCTGGCTTGGTGTGAGTTGTAGTCGACCCACATTCTTATAGGATCAAGTCGGAGTCATAGAATCACATTGGAGGATCTAGAACAGCATTTCTCAACCTGGGGGTCCTGCAGAAGTGTCAGAGGGGTCACGAAAGACCATAAGAAAACATAGTATTTTCTGTTGGGCATGTGGGTTCTGTATGGGAAGTTTCACTCAATTCAGTTGTTGGTGGGGTTCAGAATTCTCTTTTATAGTAGGTGAACTATAAATCCCAGCAACTACAATTCCCAAATGTCAAAGTCTATTTCCCCCAAACTCCACCAGTGTTCACATTTGGACATATTGAGTATGTGTGCCAAGTTTGGGCCCGATCCATCATTCTTTGAGTCCACAGTGCTCTTTGGATGTAGGTGAACTACAACTCCAAAACTCAAGGTCAATGACCACCAAACACTTCCAGTATTTTCTGTTGGTTATGGGAGTTCTGTGTGCCAAGTTTGGTTCAATCCCATCGTTGGTGGAGTTCAGAGTGCCATCTGGTTGTAGATGAACTATAAATGCCAGCAACTACAAATCCCAAATGACAAAATCAATCCCCCTCAAATTTGGGCGTAGCGAGTAATTGTGCCAAATTTGGTCCAGTGAATGAAAATACATCCTGCATATCAGATATTTACATGACGATAAGGGTAGGAAAATTACAGTTAAGAAGTAGCAACGAAAATAATGTTATGGTTGGGGGTCATCACAACATGAGGAACAGTATTAAGGGGTTTCGACATTAGGAAAAGTTGAGAACCACTGATGTAGAGATTCCTAGAGGGACAACCCGCAGTTGCCTTGGAGGACCAAGAGATTCCTAGGGAGGACAACGCTTTCAATCAAATCCGTGAAGGATCCCTGCAAATCGAATGGTACGTTGGTTGCGTGTCTCCACATGACGGCGTGTGCTCCCAATGAAATGTGTGTGTTACGTGGGAGTATGATTCACGTCCTTTCCTTCTCCTTGATTCAAATGGCTCGCAAAAGAAGTGACTCCTGGGAGTTGGCTTCTCACGCTGGAGCTCTTCCAAGACACAGGAGGGAAGCTTTCTCACTCCTGTTAGTACTTGACCCCGTCTCTCCCACCAAAGGCACCCGAGTGGGAAATGTAGAGTGGCAGGTTCGGGTTATAACATGAGCCCCAACGTTGTATTCACAGTGTCAAAGGTTTCAATGATTGGGGGGGGGGGGGGGTGCTGCTGAAGGTTGGCCAAGAGTGTGATGTGGCTGCGAAATAGTGTCTCCATCGAGCAAAGTCACCATCCATGTGAACGGGATCTTGGAGTCTTTGTAGAACACAAGCTGGACGTGAGTCGAGAGTGTAATGCAGCAGCAAAAAAGGCCAATGTGATCCTAAGCTGCATCAATAGGAGGACAGTGTTGCTTTATGGAAATCATGGTTCCAATCTCTTCTGCGTTGCGGATTGCAGTCACTTTGGACTGCCCTGGCTCAATGCTATGGGATCCTGGGAGTTGTAGTTTTGCAAGGTCTTTAAGCTTCCTCTACCAAAGAGAGTTGGTGCAGTGTCGAATCAAGGTTGTGTGTGTCCTATGCAAATACGATGTCCTTGTTTGTCCAATGTAATACACACACAGAGACATGTGTGCATGTGTGTATTTTTCATGGATAGGTCTGTTGTTTCGATCGAGGGTAAGAATCCATTGGGCACAATCCAAAGCCTGAAATGGATTCACAGTCCCACTGGCATGGGGAAAAACGTGAACACTAATGTGAGACAGGAAATGGTGAGCAGTTTTTCTGCGTGTGAGCATCTTCCTGCATTATTTGGCCTCTCCGTGAGCAAAGGCGGCCACAATGAAGACATTTCGCTTTGGCGTTCCTCCCTCCTTTCCTCCCTTCTTCGTTCCCCCCTTCTTTCCTTGATCTAACACTGAATTATGAAGGCATTTGTATGCCATTTGGGCCTGACGGCTCACTCCGGCCCGCCCGGCTGGAAGGGAAAAAGACGGTTCTCCCAGGCTCCAATTAATGATCACGTTCGCAACTATTTATTTTCTGCTGGCAGCTTGTTTGTGGAGATGCGGGAGATGAATGGGGCTGGAAGAAAGGACGTATACAGCGGAGGTGAAGCCTCCAGCATTTGTGGCTTTTTGGAGGCAGCGATGAGCAGTGCCTTCCAAGTTATTGGGGCATTGAATCCATTCCGGGTTTCCCAAGGAGCTCTGTTAAAGCTAGACAAGACCTGTCATGGATTTGCTGCCCTAATGACTTGGAACACTGGTGTTTGAGGATAGAGTTGCAGTTAAATGAGAATCCGGAAGGCTCAAGGCCTTGTCAAACTATAATTCCAAGGTGGCATCAAACTGCATTAATAATAATCTAGATCTATACACATAATAAAAGTGAAAATATGGCACCCCAGTGTTTCATACTCTCTCCATTGCTATGGAATTTGCATGAGCCTACCCACTGCCTCTCCCTTAACCCTTTCCTATGGCATTTTTCAAATAACTCAGACACCACTGGATACCCAAGCTGGTACCTAACATAGTGAAATATGTGTGTATGTGTGTTGCTGGGGTGCCCACTTCCACAAACATCTTTAACCCACAGTACTGAGGAGCCACCAAAAGCCCTCCCTCCAATTACATTTCAGGTTATAGCGAGCGCCATGAATGTGTAGCCCAACCCCTGCCAATGTCCTCCCCAAACAGGCCCGTAGCCAGGATTTTGATTGGGGGGGGGGGCTAAGTTTGATTCGGGGAGGGTGAGTCTGAGTGAAAGAGGGTCTACCCTAGCAAACCTTTTGTATCGTTACCCCAATACCCCCATGCATATGGGATATATGCACCAGTAAGGACCACCATGAGAATTTCGGGGGGGGGGGGGGGCTGAAGCCCCTCAAGCCCCCCCCCCCCGGCTACATGCCTGCCCCCAAACAACATACTGCCCACCACCCAAGAAATGCTTTCATTTGGGGGCAATTTCCTCCTAGATTTTATGTGTTTTCTCCACCACAGACATCCCAGTGTTTCTTATTCTCTCCATGGGTGTGGAATTTGCCTGACCCTACCCACATTTGGGAGTTGTCAGTACTGGGATGTATAGTTCACCTGCAATGAATGAACACTCTGAACTCCACCAAAGATGGAATTGGACCAAAATTGAAACACGGAGCCCTTGTGGCCAGCAAAATATACTGGATGTCTTTGTGAAAATTCACCTTGATTTGGAGGAGTTGTAGTTCACCTACAACCAGAGGTGAACTACACTACCTAACTAACTAACTGTGACCACTACCAATGATGGTAGTGGACCAAACTTGGCACACAGAACCCCCATGACTAAGTCAACCTACTTGAGGGAATTGAGGAGACAACTCACCATAGTGGGAGTTGTAGTTTACCCTACAGCCAGAGAGCACACTAAACCACACCAGGTTTTTTTGTGTTTTTTTTTTTTTTGTCGTGTCAGGAGCGTCCTGAGAAACTACAAGTCGCTTCTGGTGCGAGAGAATTGGCCATCTGCAAGGACGTTGCCCAGGGGACGCCCGGATGATTTGATGTTTTTATCATCCTTGTGGGAGGCTTCTCTCATGTCCCCGCATGAGGAGCTGAGCTGATAGAGGGAGCTCATCCGCCTCTCCCCAGATTCGAACCTGCGACCTGTCAGTCTTCAGTCCTGCCGGCACAGGGGTTTAACCCACTGCGCCACCACACCAGTGATGCATCTAGAGCAAACTTGCCCAACATGACAAACGTTAAGTACTGATGGAGTTTCAGAGGGTTAGTCTGGCATGATGTGAATTGTAGTTCACCCACAACCTTATGCACTTTGGAAAATTTTAAAAAATGACTTTTTCAAATAACCTGGGCAACACCGGGTACCCAAGCTGGTAATAATAATAATAATAATAATAATTATTATTATTATTATCATCATCATCATCATCAAACTATAATTCCAAGGTGGCATCAAACTGCATCCATGTCGATACATCAATTGGAAATGACGTGGCAGGATCAGATCAACAGAAACAAAATGGAGTGGCCGCTTTGTGTACCTTTTAAGAAATAGGTAATTATCCCTGCAAAAGAGAAGGCCGCAAATACCTTTAGTTCGTTCGCAAGGTTGATTTGTATGAACCAGTTGAAATTGGAGTGGAAAGGCTCCAGAGATAAGGCCGGGCCTTATTTGAGACCATAATGAGGATCGGGGAAATAAAGCAGCCTTTCCCACAAAGATAGGCTTTTCCGCCAGCCGACCGAAGCCACTTTACAAACCTTAAAAGAGAAGGGGGGGGGGGGGCAAATACAGAAGGAAACCTATCTCTGAAAGGCACCTGTCTCGGGTTTTCATATGCAAATGTCGCTAAATTAAATTGATTGAATCCTGTGCCGGAGAAGGAGGGGGAAGCATCTTAATAGTCAACTAAAAATTCCTTTTAATTGTCTGACAGCTCTAATAGGGCTTGATTTTGATTAAAGGGGATTAATGGTGTGGCGCGGGGAGGGGTTGTTTCTCCATCGCTGGGAGACCTGGGTGCATCAAGAGAAGTTTCGTGTCTCGGAAAGCCATAGCCCAACTCTGTTCTGCTTTGGAAATCCATGGGAGAAAGCTCTCTTCCTCATTTCGATGCGTAGGCCGCAAGCGCACGTAATGAGATGCTTAGTTACCGCCTTCTGCCACATGTTCGGTTACTCGTTTTGGATGGATCCAGGGGGCTCTGTGTTGCCGCCGCTTCCTTGCCCCCGCACGGCTCGGGATTTCGGCGTGCCCATAAAAGGAACCGCTCCTCTTTAGATGAGCACTGTGGGTGGTGAGTCGGAACCACAGCGGGTTGTTCAATGATACGCCACGTTACAAAATATATAAACCCGAAACACAGGGTCAAAGTGAGGCAGTTTATGGGAGAGAGAGTATTCGCTAGGCTTATTTGTAATAGGAACTCGCAAGCAACCACAAACGTTTGTCCATCAAGTAAGGTGATGATGATAATGATGATGATGATAATTCTGCTGGTGGTGGTGATGTGGTATTGATGATTGTGGTGGTGGTATTGATTTACGACGATGATGATGGTAGTTATGAAAGTGGTGGTATTGATGATGATGGTAGCGATGATGGTAGTGGTGGTGATGATGGTGGTGGAGGTGGTGCAGATGATGATAAGGAGGAGGATGATTGTGGTGGTATTGATTATGATGATGGTGGTGGTAATAATGATGAGGATGAGAATGATAACAACAATGATTGTAGTGATGATGATGATGGGGATGATAATGGTGGTGACAATGATGATAATGGTAGTGCTGGGGATGATGATGGTGGTGATGATAATAATGATGGTGATGGGGGTATTGATGAGGATGATGATGGTAGTGAGGATGAGGATGATGGTCATGATGATGGTAGCAATGATGTTGGTGGTGGTGATGGTGGTGGTATTGATGATGATGATGATGGTAGTGATGATGATGGATGGTGGCGATGAGAATGATGATGAGGATGATGGTGGTGGAGATGATAATGATATGGTATTGATTATGATGGTGGTGATGAGAATGATATTGGTGGTGAGGATGACGACAACAACCATGATGGTAGTGATGTTGATGATGGGGATACTGATGGCGACGGTGGTACTGTTGAGGATGATGATAACGATGAGGATGGTAGTGGTGGTGATTATGATGGTGGTATTGATTATGATGATACTGCTGGTGGTGATGATGATGAGGATGATGGTGGTTATGAGAATGATATTGGTGATGAGAATGATGATGACAACAACAGCGGTGATGGTAGTGATGATGATGATGATGATGATAATGGGGATAATGATGATGACAGTGTTGGTATGATGATGATGTTGGTGGTGGTGATGATGATGATGATGAGTATGATGGTGGTGGTGATGATGATGACGACAATGACAACGCTGATGGTGGTGATGATGATTATGATGATGGGGATGATGATGGTGGTAGTGATGGTGAGGATAGTGGTGGTGGTGGCAGCCCCTGGCTCCATCCTATTGTCTGATAGGTCTTGCCCTGCAAACGAATGGCCTAGAAGGAACTCTGCATGTCCTGAGAAGTCCATTCCACACCTTCTTCCCAAACAAAGAGAGGCCCGTTCCTTCCCCAGCCTCTCCTTTGTTTCTCTGTCCCCTCCATTCCCTGCAAGCCGCCTCTTGATTGTATGCGAGCACATCACGGCTTCCCATTTTAGGACGCCGGCCAAGAATATCTTTTCCCCCCGGCTGCAAGGCACGCTGGGTGCAGCGCTGCAAATTCACGTTAAAAGCTGCAGCGCCGAGATGCCGGGTTTGGAAGCACCCGGTGGTCACCCAGGCTTGTCAATCACAGAGAAGGTTTTCTCATTCGTTCTTCTTTTTTGCCGGCAAAAACAAAAAAGCATACTACATCACAACGCTCTTTGAAACACTTTGAAGCTGCGCCGAACTCGTCTCTATTTGTATTTCAATATAGGTATCAAGTCAATGCAGAGTTTACGGTATGGCATAGCATGGTGTATATTCTCCTTGCCTTAAATACATAACTCCTCTCTATTGGAAAGCTAGCACTTTTTGCATTCACTGCTAGCTTTCACTTTGCGGGGACTTTTACCAAAATATACAGGCGATATATGCACTTGCAAGGGCTTTTAAGCATACAGGAATGTGGCACATATATTAAAGTGCACAAGACAAAGGTAAAAAATACAGCAAACACAAGACGCGAGTTTAAAATGCATAGCTTAAAAAATCCCACAAACGTTTTCACTGTTTCTTTCTTTCTTAAGAAATATTACAAGTCAACCCCTATTCCTTTTGTCTGATTCTTCCCATTTCATGTTGCTAAAATCAAAATAGTGTCAAGCATCAGGCTCAAGCTTTTTGGATGCGTCTCCTCTGCAAAATTGGTGCCCATTGATACCACTTCAACTGCTATGGCAAAGGCCTGGACTGGATGACCTTTAGGGTGCCTTTTGACTTTGCAACTCAGTAAAGAGAAACCTGGTATCATTCCTACTGACTTTCTAGATCCGAATCCCAGTTACCTGGTGTATGTGTGTGTGTGTATATATATATATATGTATGTATAGGTATAGGTATACGTGTGTGTGTGTGTGTATTCTATTCTTAAAGAATTGTCTACTATTGCATTGTACTATTACTAGACATCGTTTAGGAGCAACCTCAGTGAGCAAGAAGAAGCTATTTCCTTCCAAATAATTATTTATTATATATATACCTGTATATATATCATACACACAGACACACACACACACACACAATTGAGTACCTGATGTTGCCTGAGTTATTTGGAAAAGTCAGTTTTTAACTGTACAAAATGTATAAGGCTGAGGATGAACTACAACTCCCATCATGTCAGGTTAACCCCGAGAAACTTGGTCAATACTTCAAGTTCGTTATGTTGGGCGAAGCCAATTCTCTCACACCAGAAGCGACTTGCAGTTTCTCAAGACGCTCCTGACATGACAAAAAAAAAGTCCCCTCAAACCCCCCTCCCCCCCCCCAGTAGGTTGAGTTAGTCATAGGGGTTCTGTGTGCCAAGTGTGGTCCAGATCCATCATCGGTGGAGGTCACGGTTTCTCTGGTTGTGGGTGAACTACAACTCCCAGAAAGGAAAGTCAGTTCCCCCCAAACACCTCCAGTAATCAAATTGGAGCGTATCATGTATGCGTGCCAAGTTTGGTCCAGATTCATCGGCTTTTGGGTTCCTAGTGCTCTCTGGACCTAGGTAAACTACAACTCCCCCAAATCAAGGTGAATTTTCCCCAAAGACCTCCAGTATTTTTTGATGGTCATGGGGGTTCTGTGTGCCAAATTAGTCCAATTCCTTTTTGGTGGGGTTCAGAGTGCTCTTTGATTGTAGGTGAACTATAAATCCCAGTATCTACAACTCCAAAATGTTCAGGCTAATTCCCCTCAAAACTCACCAGTATTCAATTTGGGCATATCAGGTATGTGTGCTAAGTTGGGTCCAGATCTGTCATTATTTGGGTTCATTGTGCTCTCTGGATATAGTTGAACTACAACTCCTATAAATCCACCCAAAGACCTCCAGTATGTTTTGTTGGACATGAGGGTTCTGTGTGCCAAGTTAGTTCCAGGTCTATTGTTGGTGGGGTTCAGAGTGCTCTTAGACTGCAGGTGAACTATAAATCAAGGTGAATTCCTCCCCAACCTTTCCGGTATTTTTTGTTCGTCATGGGGCTTATGTGTGCCAAATGTGTACATTGTCAGAGGGGATCACAGCGTTCTGTCTTGATGCAGAGTGAACTACAACTTCCATCATGTTGAGTCAGGCCCCCAAAAGCCCTCCAGTATGTTTAGTTGCTGACCAATTCCTCTGTTTGCTGTGCACCATAGGGAAGGGCTATGGGAACGGCTGTGATAGTTGTGCAAATTACACACCAGTGGAGAGAGAAAGAAACACTGGGATGTCTTTGGTGGAGGAACTACTATTGCATTGTACTATTACAAGACATTGTTTAGGGGGAACCTTGGTGAGCCAGAGGAAGCTATTTCCAAATAATATATATGTGTGTGTGTGTGAAAAATTATTCACACACACACACACACACACATATATATATATATGAATGGGAGAATGTTTGAGCCGGTAAGTTGCTTGCTTGGGTTAACAAATGCCCAGCCAGAAGCACTGTGTTTCCGTATTGTGCTGCAAATTAAATTTCATTTTTAATCTCCGCCGAAAGCCTGGGCCCCAAAATTGCTCGCTAAGCCAATATTGCATGTAATTTCTTCTGCTTCTTTAAAGAGAGGGCTTTAAATGTGTCTTCCCGTACTCCGCTGTATGGGAATCTTTTAGCAAGTGACCAAGGGTCAAAGGGGTTGGCGATGGAGGAAAAAGACCCCTTCCTGCCACAAAACACAATAAAATTGGGACGTCA